>NW_027513077.1:1252168-1557085 GCF_048772815.1 Callospermophilus lateralis
CTATCTTAGGTGCCTTGCCTTGTCCGTCCCTACAACAATATAATTCTATATACTTAAACGTTGTTTATGTTTTTATGAAATGGTCAACAGAAGTGATTAATTGTGTAATGGTGCAGATGTTTCCCAGAGTGCTCTATTATGACGCAGGTTCATTGGAAGATCAAATAGAGGGGCATACAACCCGGTTCAGTCGGGAACATATATCTCTCACCTTAGCCATTCTATTATGAATAGGAGTTGCTGCCTGGGTTCGCACAGGAACCACTGCCCTGGTCCATGGGACACAACAAATGACCCAATTAGAAGAAGCAATAGATCAAAACTTAAAGATATTAGAAAATTCCATCACAACTTTGCAGGAATCTTTTACCTCTCTCTTTGAAGTTGTTTTACAGAAAAGTCGAGGTTTGGACCTCCATTTCATGAGAGAAGGGAGCCTTTGTGCTGCATTGAGGAAAGAATGTTTTTTTTTTTTTTTTTTTTTTTTTATGTCGACCATACTGGAGTTGTAACAAACCCTATGAGTAAATTAAAAAGATGCCTTGAAGAGCATCAAAGAGAGATAGAGACCCAAAATTGGTGGTTTGAGTCTTGGTTTACACAGCCCCCCTGGTTAACTACGTTTTAATCAACCCTGGCCGGTCCAATAATAATCCTCATTTTATTGCTTACTATAAAACCCTGTTTCTCAACCATGTAATTTCTTTTCTCCAAGCTCAAATTGGACAAGTTAAACTTATGTTAATACCCCACTAGCATACATAAAATGTGACACCCCCCAACAATCACTTTTATGATTAAAAGTAGCCAGAAGAAGAAGTGGGGAATGAAATGTTAATAAAATATGTACTTGTCACTTCCTGTTTTTCTGTATGCTTAACAAAACACTGTTGAAATGTTGAGAAATGTTTCCTAATCTTGTTCCCAGAATGTGCTGTCCCCAACTGCCAAACTGCAGAATGTACTCCCTCACGCGTTTACACACAAACCGCTAACTCGCCCTGACCCATCAATAAACTTCCCTCCCTGCCCTCTCCAAGAAAATTATATAAGTTCTGCTTAAGATGTTCTCAGGGCTCTCTGCTCAATTCAAGTGAGCTCTAAGCCCCAGCATTCTGGACCCCAAATAAACCCTTTCTGTTGCATGAGTTAGTCTCTTGGTGGTCTCATCCTCTGACACTCGCCCTACATTTACTTGGATGATTGAATGTAGATGAGAACATCCATTCAAAAGTGATAGTCGGTAAAATTAGGAAGATAGTCGGTAGGTTTCGGAAGAAGAGTGAGTATTAAATTTGGAACAAAAGTTCTTTAGCAATAGGGTTTCGGTTACAGAGTGAATGTAAATGTCAACACAAGTGAAGAGTCAGTCACAATGATGAATTGGAGAAAATATGTTGGAATGCAGATATCAATACAGACATTACAAAATCAGGAAAAGTATAAAGTCAGTGATAGGATTAGACATTTTCAACAGGGTTGAGTTTGAATATATAATCTTAGGAAGAAACGAATATGTAGTCATCAATAGGATTGATATTTGAGAGCAATAGGCAAATTGGACATTGATGTTTTTAGTAATCCATGTTCACTTTCCATTTAGGCATTGGTACAAATATAAGTTTGACCTTTGAATTTTGTGTCCAGAATATTACTGTGATAACATGTATATATAGATCGGGTGACATAAGTATTTCTTCCACCATTTTTGGGAGCAATATTTTGAAGACTTATAAATTAGTATTTGGGGTACAAACAGGTGTACCCGGTGTCTATGAATATAGAGATAATGCATGAATAGACCAACTGTGAATAAGTAATATAACTGGTTCCACTTTAAATGGTGGATTGAATTGATATCTGAAAATATAAAAAATCGTATATTGATATACAGTCATTCATTCCAACAAGTTATACATCAATGTTAATATTAGGGTTATGGTTTATCATGAAGGGTGTGTGAGTTTTGCTTCAATGTGATTATAAAAATCGAAAATAATGTGTTTGTAAAAAAGAATCTTGAGAAGACCAGTCAAGAAATATGGAAGAATACATGTGTTCTAAAGTAGGAAGTGATTGAAAGTGAAAAAATGCCTATAATTTTGTGATCTTTTTGATGAAATATATATCCTATGATGTGCATAAACTGAAGAAATAGTAATGTACCAGTGTTGAATTAAAATGAACATCAAAATACACATCATGTTCCATATGAATCTTCTTGCATTGAGGTTAAACTGGGTCAGTTACTCTAGATATATTAGGATTTGTATGCAACATTCACTGAAGTTAGTTTTCAGTACTAAAAACAAAAAAGTATTTCAGGTGGATGAATATTTCTGAGAATAATATTTAGAAAAGATGACCATAAATCCACATACATGAATATGAATGAATTAAGGGAGTGTATATTAAGATACAAATATTTCATATTTTGAAAAATCTGGAGAATGTGTGTATGTATATATATATATATATATATATATATATATATATATACACACACACACACACATATATACATACAAACACACATATATATACATACACACACACAATAAAAACTAGCAATATATATGCTATTCGAAATTCATCATGAAATATATATCATTCACAGATCTAAAAATATTCATTTTACTGAACATGGATTTATATATAATGTTGTAAAACTAGGAAGCTCACCCATTGGTTATATTTTCAGTTCCAACAGCGTTTAGGAGGAGTGATCTTCTCTCACAATTTGTATCTGCCAAGTCGTTCACCTCACAAGAATGTAGGTGTGGTACCAGGTAGGATTCTATATGTGTTTATTGCTGTTGCATTGGGAGTTTAGTAATTGCTTCATGGAATCCAAGGAGTTCAACTGGGACACAGTGCTGGAGCGAGTTCTCTCAGGCGTGGTGTGTTAGGGTATGCAGGAGAATGCACCAACCAGGCTTCTATCCCACATAACTTGCCCCCTTAAACATAGCAACCTGATTGTAAACATTGCCCTGAAACGTCACCATATAACAAGATGCCTTTGCATAGGAGGGTCTGCTGATTGCACCATGTCAGTCACAAGCCATTTGGAAGCCAATGGCAGATCCACATGGCCCCACCACAGATGTTTTTTCACACACCTGCCAACCACTACTCTAGGACAACTACTCAGCAGGCTCCAACTTATTTTCATGAAACCCAATCAATCAAGGCACTGTCTGGTACACTCATGATCAGCAACAGAATATCCAATGGTTCTCCAGTGCCACCTGGTCATGGGAAATTGAAAATTTTAATGGTATTTATCTAGCCATTTTTCACGGATGAAGTTGGATGCACTGTGGGTTTCAATTCATTCAGGAACCATTAAATGTTGAGGAAACTCATTTCAATGTAAGTTCTGGAGAATTCTCACAGGCAAGGCTTCGCAAAGAGTGGCCAAAAGGTCACATGAAGCCAGGGCCATTGAGGTCTAAAATGTGATGTCATTGTCTGTTTTGACTCTCAACAATGGCTTCCAAGTCTTTCAGAATAAAATCATGTGATATCCTGGTTGAGATCAGAGTGCCCTTTGGAAAGCTACCCTGGGCCTTCATCTCAGTTTCCAAGGATGACTCTCATGCGTGGCTTCCTCAAATCCCAACACAATTCATAGCAATACTTCTCTGAGGTGAGTTCCAGAACTCAGTCTCTAAGGGGAATCACACCAGAGTTCAAGCCCAGGTGGACCCAGTCATCTCTTCCAACTGCCACACAAATGACCACAATAAAACCGAAATTCTCCCACATGGTCCTCATCTTCTTCCATATTGACACTCATCATAACCTCTGGCTGGAGGTGTCCATGAGGGACGCAGCCCAAGACAGTGTCCAAAATAAGCTCCGTTGCTCCTCATTTGCCTAAATTCAGGGTGGCCTGGACACCCTTCCTTTGTACCAGGAGTGATCAAAAAGGCCTGCCTATCATACTGCTCCACTTTTCCCATTTGAGGCCTATTGAGTGTCGCTTAAAGATACTTTATGTGAATTGGAGAGATGAGAAAACCTAAGCACCTACGGGATAGCCTCAGAAGGGCTTTGACGAACTCATCTGACCCAAATGATCCCTATTCTCACTTGATGGAATACAGGAACCTTACAGAGGAAGGGAGAAGACTTCATCCACAATTACAGCTCTTTTTGCCATTTTTGATTTGGATGCACACATGGGATCTTTCTTTAGATCCATCAGGTGCTGAGAATCTAAGTCAAAGAATCACACTGGGCCAAGAGGCTGATTCAGACACAACTCTTTCCAAATCAATTAAGTAAAGGGCCAAAGGTGAAGCCTATTTATTTCCATTTGAAAACTATTTTCTTCAGGATTCACAAAGGGGTGGTGTGAGACAAAGACTTCCTGACTCTCAGGGCAACAGAACAATAGGTAAGCAAATGGCCCAAAGCAGGGTTTCTCCACTGAGACTTTCCTGGTCAACTGATATCTGAGTTTTCTCAGATGCTCGTCATTTCCTTCAGCTATCCAGAACATTGCCTTGTCACAGAGCTTTGGTGTGGTACATAACTTAGACACAAAACCATGAGCCTATTCTGGAGAGTGTCCAGAATTCTGGAGGAAAACAGCAACTTAAGAAGGTAGCAGGTATTGCCCATTAATAAGGCAATCAACAGTCCATTCATAAAATGGGCAGGATGAATGCTGGGAAGCTTTCTACTACACAGGACATATCCATTGATGCATTCTCTTTTCTAATGTCTACAACACGGACACAGTGTGATACACAGACCCAGAAACACTTGCCTTGTTAAAAGACTTACTAAAAACAGTTCACTCCAAACCAAACAAACTGACTTTTCTTCCTATTCTCAGAACATGAGACAAAACCACAAACCCACATGCACACCGACAATGACACCTTCTTCCCCCAAATAGGTATGAGACTATCCGGAGTATCCTCTGACTGGTGGGCCATACTATGTTCCCCCGAAATGTCCTGTCCTGTCTCAGATCTGGTCTCCTTGGCCAACTCTGTGAAGTTGTCAGGAGCCAGGAGTGAGCCACTACCTGCTTTTCCAGGAAAAACCCCTCTTCCAAGCTTTCCAGGCATTTGGCTTCCTCACATTAGTAGGTACCAAGAAAGACTGATTCTGTCCTTGGTAAATCCAAACAAGTGAGACCACTGGGACTGGGACTGGGACTGGATCTGGGTGCCTGGCGTCCTGGATCCCATGTTTAGAGAGTTCCATCAATAAGGAAGTGCTTTGAGGTCATTTCCTTCAGGAACTGAATGAGATCACTGCCTCGGCAACCACTTTGTCCTAAGAGTTTCTTCCAACGGTCCCATGAGATGGAGGCTGCTCCTACTTCCTGTGACACTTTCACAAGTTAGAAAGGTATATCAACCATAGGGAACCAGGAACAGCTCTCCACACAGTCTTGGTTTGGTCCATCTTCTCTACATTAAGATGAGAGAGGCTGATTCAGAAACATCCCTTCATCCTGACCAGGTTGTTTGCAATGGAAGATAACTTTTGCTCTCTCAGGTCCTTCATACCTGCCTACATCTTCTCCAGGGATCATTTCTGCATGGAGCTTTGAGGTTCTCAGCAGATGGAAGATCCACTACATTCCTGTATTGTAAGATCAACACTGTCCCTGCTCTTCTGTAAACATGTTATTAACACAAACAGTGTATGGTTAGTGTTAATAACATGTTCCATTTGGGTTAGGAATTATTCTGCTGCATGAATAATGGTATTGGAAACTTGTGATTATTTTAAGAATATAGAGATGAAATATATGTATGAAAAAAAGAAATCTAAGTAAGATTTGAAGCCCAGAAGGGCATTGGGCCCTTAATTGTGATACATAGCGTTGAATTACATTCTGCACCGATGTCTCAGATAAATCAATATACAATAGCATAAGACCTTGTACCTTGAATGATTGAATGTAGAAGAGAACATCCAGTCAAAAAGGGATACTCGGTAGGATTAAGAAGATAGTTAGTATGTTTAGGAAGAAGAGTGAGTATAGGATTTGGAACAAAAGTTCTTTAGCAATAGGTTATTTATTAGGGTGTGAATGTAAATGTCAGCACATGTGAAGAGTCAGTCACAATGATGAACTGGGGAATATATGTAGGAAAGCAGATAGCAATAGAGACATTATGAAATCAGGCAAATTATAAAGTGAGGGATAGGATTAGACATTTTCCATTGGGTTGAGTTTGAATATATAATTTTAAGAAGAAACACATGTGTAGTCACCAATAGGATTGACATTTGAGAGCATTAGGGAACCTGGACATGGATGTTTTTAGTAATCCATGTTTTCTTTCCATTTGGGCTTTTATACAATCATAAGTGTGACCTTTGCATTTTGTGTCCACAATATTTCTGTGATTAAATGTATATGAAGATCAGGTGACATGAGTCCACTTCCACCATTTCAGGGAGCAATATTTTGAAGACGTATAAATTAGTATTGGGGGTACAAAGAGGTGTACACTGTGTCTATGAATATAGAGATAATGCATGAATAGACCATAGTGTGAATAAATAATATAACTGGTTCCACTTTAAATAATGGATAGAATTGATATCTGAAAAGATATAAGAAATCTTATATTGACATACAATCATTCATTCAAACCAGTTATACATCTAATGGTAATATCAGAGTGATAATTAATATGAATGGTATGTGAGTTTTGCTTCCAAAGTGATTATGGAAATCAAAATCAATGTGTTTGGTATGAAATCTCATGAAAAGACCAGTCAAGAAACTTAGAGGAATACATGTGTTCTGAAGCAGGACGTAATTAAAAGTGAAACAAATGCCTATAAATTTTTGAACTTGTGGATGAAATCATATATCCTATGATGTCCATAAACTGAAAAAATAATAATGTACCAATATTGAATAAAAATGAACTTCAAAATACACATCATGTCCCGTAGGATTCTACTTGCATTGATGTTTAACTGATTCAGCTACTGTAAAAATATTAGGATTTGTAAGCTCCATTCACTGAAGTTAGTTTTCAGTACTAGGAAATAATTATGTATTTCAGGCAGATGAATATTTCTGAGAATTATCTTGTGAAAAGTTGATTATAAACCACATATAGAAACATGAGTGAATTTAGGGAGTGTATAATAAGAAACATATATTTCACATTTTGATATATCTGGACAGTATATATATATATATATATATATATATATATATATATATATATATAAGATAGATAGATATAGATAGATAGACAGACACACACAGACATTATAATGTAGCAATCTATATGCTAATCGAAATTCACCGTGTAATACATATCATCCACATATCCAAAAATATTCATTTTACTGAACATCGATTTATATATAATGTTGTTCATCTAGGAAATTCACCAATAGGTTTAATTTTCAGTTCCATCATGATTTAGGGGGATTGATATCTTATCAAAATATGTATCTTTCAAAATCAGTGAGCTTACAAAAATGTACTTGTGATACCAGGTAGGATTCTAAATATGCATAAAAAATACATGTGATGAATAGGCTACAGAGAATGGGAGACAGAAATTTACATATGTGTTAACTTTAAAAACTCATTGAGAACTATTACAATGAAAAGTTGACTAGATTTATAACACATACCCTTGATAAAGCAGAAGGGAAGTCCAAGTATACACCATGCCTCCTATGAACGGCCTGTATTTCTATTCTGTTAGGTTTCTTGTTCTCCATCATATTAGGATTAGTAGTCAGAGTCTAGTAGGTTATGGGTTAATGTCAGGGATTCAGTATTTCAAATGGAAAATATGAAAATGAATCTAATGTGTATGCAAATATGTGCTACACAAAAATCATCCCACTCTCATCCAGAACAATGCCTTGACATAACCTTCGCCCCAATTAAGACACAATTAGTGGAGAAGAGTTAGAAAATCTGTGAATACATATGTGGAAATGAAAATGCTCAGGAGTTCACAGCCTTGGAGGCGGTAGAGGAATTTCCAAAAGTATGGGATAGGGTAAATACTCCACAAATATGGAGTTCTGCTGGCCTAATGACTCTTTGAGAAACTGCCTTTGAGGTTGGGCCCTTGTAATATATGTTGTTGTCAAGAGCTTCAGCTTCCTTTGTAGTGAGACAATCAAAGCTGGATCTGCATATATGTGACCTGAAGGACATGGTTTCTTATTTTCTAGTGAACATGAGGCAGCAGTTCTGAATTCCCTCATTGTAGGTAAACTGTGGCCACTGGGAGCTAAGTGTCTCCTCGTGTGGACTGAGAAGCCATTTGGTCATCCTCCACTTTTCCTGGTGATTCTTACTGCTGCACTGGGAGTTTGGTATTGGCATCAGTAAATACCATGAGTTCAACGGGGACACAGTGCTGGAGGGAGTACTCTCACGTGTGGTGGGTCAGGGTGTGCAGGAGAATGCCCCAACCAGGCTTCTATTCAACAAAGCTTGCCTCCTTGTCTGCAGCAACCCAATTCTGAACATTGCCCTAAAACCTCTCAATGTAACAAGATGCCTAAACATATAAGGGTCTACTGGCTGCACCATGTCAGTCACAAGGCATTTGGAAGCCAATGGCAGATCCATGTGGCCCCATCACGGATGTTTTATCATACACCTGCAAACCACTGCTCTAGGCCCACTACTAAGCAGGTTCCAACGTACTGGCACCTTTGTTCTACACCATTTTCATGAAACCCAGTAAATCAAGGCACTGTCTGGTACACTCATGATCAGCAACAGAACATCGAAAGATTCTCCAGTGCCACCTGCTCTTGGGAATTTCAAATATTCCATGGTATTTATCTAGCCATTTTTCAAGGATGAAGTTGGTGTCACTGTGGGTTTCAATTCATTCAGGAACCATTAAATGGTGAGGAAGCTCATTTCAATGAAAGCTCAGGAGAACTCTCACAGGCAAGTCTTCCCAAAGAGTGGCCAAAAGGTCAAATGAAGCCTGGCCCATTGAGGTCTACAATGTGAGTTCCATGTGTGATTTGACTCTCAAGTATGTCTGCCAAGTTTTTCAGAATGAAATCATGTGATATCCTAGCTGAGATTCCCAGTGCTCTGTGGAAAGCCATCCTGGGCCTAAATCTCAGTCTCCAAGGGCAATTCTCATGCGTGGCCTTCTAATATCCCAACAGAATTCATGGTAATACTTCTCTGAGTTCAGTTCCAAAACTCAGTCTCTAAGGGGAATCACACCATAGTTCAAGCCCAGGTTGACCCAGGAATCTCTTCCTACTGCCACACAACTGACCACAATTAATACCAAAACACTCCCACATGGCCCTCATCTTCTTTTATATAGATACTCATCATAACCCCTGGGTTGAGGTTTCCATGAGGGGTGCATACCAAGACAGTGCCCAAAATAATCTCCCTTGCCTCTAATTTGCCTAAAGTCAGGGTGGCTGGAAACCCTTCCTGTTAACCAGGAATGATGAAATAGGCCTGTCATTAATACTGATGTACTTCTCCAAATAATCACACTGGGCCAAGTGGCTGATTCAGACACATCTCTTTACAAAGCAATAAAACAAAGAGCCACAGGTGATGCCTATTCATTTCCATTTGAAAACTCTTTTCTTCAGGATTCACAAAGGGGTGGCCTAAGGCAAAGACCTTCTAGATAATCACAGCACCAGAACCATAAGTAAGCAAAATTCCCAAAGCAGGGTTTCTCCACATAGACTTTACTGTTCACACTGATATCTGAGTTTCCTGAGATGCTCCCATTTCCTTCAGCTCTCCAGTACATGGCCATGTCACAGAGCTTGGAGGTGGTACATATCTTGGACAGAATACCATGAGCCTATTCAGGAGAGTGGCCAGAATTCAGGAATAAAATAGGAAATTAGGAAGTTAGTCATTGCTACCCATCCATAAGAAAAGCTGCAGTCCAATCATGAATCGGGCAGTATGAATTTTGGGAAGCATTATACTAGACAGGACACATTCATTGATGCATTATGTTTTCTAATGTCTACAACTACAAACACAGTGGGATACATAGACATAGAAACACTTGCCTTGTCAAACGACTTACTAGAAACAGTCCACGTCAAATCAAACAAACTGCCTTTCCTACCAATTCTCAGAACATGAGACAAAACAACAAACTCACACCCACAACAACATAGGACTTTCTTCCCCCAAGTAGGTCTTTGACTCTCGGAATTTCCTCTGACTGTTGTACCATACTATGTTCCCCCAAAATGCCCTGTACTGTTTCAGAGCTGGAATTTTTGGCCAACTCTTTGAAGTTGTCAGGAGCCAGCTTTGAGCCACTACCTTCTTTCTCAGGGAAGGCCACTCTCCAAAGCTCTCCTGGCATTTGGCCATTCTCAAATCAGTAGGTACCAAGAAAGACTGATTCTGTCCTTGGTAAAACCAAACAAGTGAGCCCACTGGGACTGGGTCTGGGAATGGGACTGGTTCTGTGTGCCTGGCTTCCGGGATTCCAAGTTCAGAGTGTTCCAAGACCAAGGAAGTGAGATAGGTCACTTCCGTTCGGAACTGAATGAGGTCACTGGTTTGGCAACCACTTTGTCCTAACAGTTCCTTCAAAGGGTCCCATGAGATGGAGGCTGCCCCTACTTTCTGTGACACTTTCACAACTTAGAATGGTATATCAACCATAGGCACCCAGGAACAGCTCTCACACAGAACTGGTTTGGTCCATCTTCTCTACATTAAGAAGAGAGAGCCTGATTCACACACATCCCTTCATCCTAACCAGGTTGTTTGCCTTACAAGATAACTTTTGCCCTCTCAGGTCCTTTATAGCTGCCTTCATCTTCCCCAGGGATAATTTCTGCATGGACCTTTGAGGTTCTCAGAGGGTGGAAGATCCCCTATATTCCTCTATATTAAGACCAACTCTGTCCCTGTTCTTCTATAAAGTTAGATTGAGGGAACAATGTATGATTAGGGTTAATAACATGTTCGATTTGAGTTAGGAATCATTCTGCTGGATGAATAATGGTATTGGGAACCTGGGATATTTATAAGAATATAGATGTGAAATATAAGTATGAAAACAGAAATCTAGGTAAGATTTTAAGCCCAGAAGGGCATTGGGTCCTTGATTGGAATACTTAGCATTGAATTTCGTTCGCACAGATGTCTCAGATAAATCAATATACAATGGCATATCACCTTGTACCCTGGATGATTGAATGTAGAAGAGTTCATCCAGTCAAAAAGGGATAGTTGTTAGGATTAGGAAGATAGTCAGTCTGTTTCGGAAGAAGAGTGAGTATAGGATTTGGACCAAAAGTTCAATAGCCCTAGGTTTTCGGTTACAGAGTGAATGTAAATTTCAGCACATGTGGAGAGTCAGTCACAATGATGAACTGGGAAAATTATGTAGGAAATCAGATATCAAAACACACATTATGAAACCAGGCAAAGTATAAAGTGAATGATAGGATTAGACATTATCAATAAGGTTGAGTTTCAATATATTATCTTAGGAAGAAACAAATATGTAGTCACCAATATGATTGACATTGGAGAGCATTAGGCAACCTGGACATGGATGTTTTTAGTAATCCAGGATCACTTTCCATCTAGGATTTGCTACAATCAGAAGTGTGACCTTTGCATTTTGTGATCAGAATATTACTGTGATAAAATGTATATGTAGATCAGGTGACATGAGTATTTCTTCTAACATTTCTTGGAGCAATATTTTGAAGAGATATAACTTAGTATTGGGGGTACACAGAGTTGTACCCTGTGTCTATGAATGTAGGAGAAATGCATGAATTGACAATACTGTGAATAAATAATATACTGTTTCCACTTTAAATCATGGATTGAATTGATATCTGAAAATACGTAAGAAATCTTATATTGATATACAATCATTCATTCCAACGAGTTATACATCTAATGGTAATATTAGGGTTATGTTTTATCATGAAGGGTGTGTGAGTTTAGCTTCAAAAGTTATTATGGAAATGGAAAATAATGTGTTTGGAAAGAAATCTCATAAAAAGATGAGTCAAGAAATATAGAGGAATTCATATGTTCTGAAGCAGGATTTGATGGTAAGTATAAAAAAAGCCTATAAATTTTCTAACTTGTGGATGAAATATATATCCTATGATGTGCAAAAACTGAAAAAATAGTAATGCACCAGTGTTGAATGAAAATGAACGTCAAAATACACATCATTTCCCATAGGAATCTACTTGCATTGATGCTAAACTGGGTCAGTTACTGTAGAAATATTATGATTTGTATGCACTATTCACTGAAGTTAGTTTTCAGTAGTAGGAAACAAATACGTATTTCAAGTGGATGAATTTTTATGAGAATAATCTTGTGAAATGTTGACTATAAATTTACATATATGAACACGAATGAATTTAGGGAGTGTATAATAAGAAACATATCTTTCATATTTTGAAAAATCTTGAGAGTGTATATATATATATAGATATGTGTGTGTGTGTGCATTTATGTATATATATATATATATATATATATATATATATATATATATATACACACGCACACACACACACACACACACACACACACACACAGACACTAAAATGTATCAATATGCATGCCAATCGAAATTCACTATGAAACATATATCATCCACAGATCCAAAAATAATCATTTTACTGAACATGGATTTATGTATAATATTGTTCAACTAGGAAGTTCACCCATAGGTTGAATTTTAAGTTCCAACAGCGTTTAGGAAGAGTGATCTTTTCCCATGATTTGTATCTCCCAAGACAGCCAAACTCACAAGGATGTACGTGTGATACCAGTTATGTTTCTATATTTGCATATAAAAATACATGTGCTGAACAGGCTACAGAGAAAGGGAGACAGGAATTCACATATTTGTTAACTTTAAAAACACATGGAGATCTATTTCAATTAAAAATTGACTAGATTTATAACACCTACACTTTATCATGCAAAAATAAAGTCCAACTATACACCATGCCTTCTCTGAACTGCTTTCATTTCCATTCTGTTTGGTTATTTTTGTCCATCATTTTAGGATTAGTAGTCAGAGTCTATTAGGGTATGGGTTAGTGTCAGGAATTCAGTAATTCGAATGGAAAATAGGAAAATGAATCCAATGTGTATGCAAACATGTGCTACACAAAAATATTCCCACTCTCATCCAGAACATTGCCTTTACATTACCTTTGCCCCAAATAAGACACGATTAGAGAAGAAGAGTTAGGAAATCTGTGAATACATATCTGAAATGGAAAATATTCAGGAGTTCACAATATTGGATGTTGTAGAGGAGTTTCCAAAAGTAAGGGACAGGGTAAACACTTCACAAACATGGAGCTCATTGGGCCTAAAGACACTTGAGAAACTGCCTCTGAGGTTGGGCACTTGAAATATATGTTGTTGTCAGGAATTTTAGCATCCTTTCTAGTGACCAAAAAAGCTGGGTCTGATCTCTGTGACCTGGAGGATATTTTTTTTTTATTTATTTTCCAATGAACATGAGGAAGCAGTGCTGAATTCTCTCTTTGTAGGTAAACTGTGGCCACTGGGGTCTAAGTGTCTCCCCATGTGGACTGTGAAGCCATTTGATCATCTTCCACTTTTCGAGGTGTTTCTTGCTTCTGCATGGTGAATTTGGTATTTGCTTCAGGAAATACAAGGAGTTCAACAGGTACCAGTTATGGAGGGAGTTCTGTCACGTGTGGTGGGTCAAGGTCTGCAGGAAAATGCACCAACCAGGCTTCTACCCCACATAGCTTGCCCGCTTGTCCATAGCAATCTGATTCTGAACATTGCCCTGAAACCTCTCCATATAACAAGATGCTTTTATATATAAGGGTCTGCTGACATCACCATGTCAGTCTCAAGCCATTTGGAATCCAAGGGCAGATCCACATGGTACCACCACAGATGTTTTATCACATACCTGCACACCACTGCTCTAGGCCCACTACTCAGCAGTCTCCAACTTACAGGGATCTCTTTTCTACACTGTTTTCATGAAACCAAGTAAATCCAAGCACAGTCTGGTACACTCATGATCAGCAACAAGTCATCCAAAGTTTCTCCATTGCCACCTGGTCATGGAAATTTCAAAAAATCCATGGTATGTACATAGCTATTTTTCAAAGATGAAGTTGGAGGCACTGTGGGTTTCAATTTATTTAGGAAACATTAAATGGTGAGGAAGCTCATTTCAAAGAAATCTCTGGAGAACTCTCACAGGCAAGGCTTCCCAAAGAGTGGCCAATATTTCACATGAATCCAGGCCCATTGAGGTCTAAAATGTGAGGTCCATGTGTGTTTTGACTCTCAATTATGGCTGCCAAGACTTTCAGAATAAAATCACGTGAAATCCTGGCTGAGATTCCCAGTGCTCTGTGGAAGCCACCTTGGCCTAGATCTCAGATTTCAGGGTGACTCTCATGTGTTGCCTCCTAAAATCCCAACACAATTCATGGCAATACTTCTCTGAGGACAGTTCCAGAATTCAGTCTCTAAGGGGAATAACACCAGAGTTCAAGCCCAGGTGAACTAAGTCATCTCTTTCAACCGCCACACAAATGACCAGAATTAAAACCAAAACACTCCCACATGGCCCTCAACATCCTCCATATAGACACTTATCATAACCTCTGGCTGGAAATTTCCATGAGGGGTTCAGACAAAGAAAGTATCCAAATAAGTTCCCTTGCCCCTCATTTGCCTAAAGTCAGGGTGGCCTGGACACCCTTCCTGAGAACCAAGAGTGATTAAATAGGCCTGCACTTAATACTGCTCTGCATCTCCAATTTGGGGCCTACTTACTTTCAGGTATAGATTCTTTATGTGATTTGGAGTCATGAGAAAAGCCAAGCACCTCTGGGCTAGTCTCTGCAGGGTTTGAAGAACTCATTTGACCCAAATTATCCCTATTCTCACTTGATGGATTTCAGGAACCTAACAGAGGAAAGCAAAAGACTTAATCTACAATGACTGCTCATTTGGCCATTTTGGTTTTGGATGCACACATGGTATCTTTCTTTAGATCCATCAGGTGCTAAGAATCTAAGCCACAGCCTCACATAGGGTCATGAGGCTGATTCAGACACATCCCTTTCCAAAGCAATCAAGCAAAGAGCCACAGGTGATGCCCATTCATTTGCATTTGACAACTCATTTCTTCAGGCTTCACAAAGGGGTGGTCTGAGGCAAAAAACTTCCTGAAATTCAGGGCAACAGAACAATAGGTAAGCAAATGGCCCAAAGCAGGATTTCTCCACTGAGACTTTCCTGGTCACACTGATATCTGAGTTTTCTGAGATGCTCGCCATTCCCTTTAGCTCTCCAGTACATGGCCATGTCACAGAGCTTGGAGACTTATTAGAAACAATTCACTTCAAACCAAAAAACCGCCTTTATTACCTATTCTCAGAACATGAGACAAAACCACAAACCAACACCCACATCCACAAAGACACCTTCTTCCCCCAAGTCAGTCTGTGACTATCCATAGTGTCCTCTGATTGGTGGGCCATACTATGTTACCCCGAAATGGCCTGTCCTGTCTCAGATCTGGTCTCCTTGGTCAACACTGTGAAGTTTTCAGGAGCCAGCGGTGATCCACTAACTGCTTTCTCAGGAAAGGCCACTCTTCAGAGCTTTCCTGGCATTTGGGCATCCTCACCTCCGTAGGTACCAACAAAGACTGACTCTGTCCTTGGTAAATCTGAACAATTGAAACCACTGCGACTGGGACTGGGACTGAAACTGAATTTGGGTGCCTGGCTTCCTGGATCCCAAGTTCAGAGAGTTCCATCACAAAGGATGTTAGGTGAGGTCACTTCCTTTAAGATCTGAATGAGGTCACTGCCTTGGCAACCACTTTGTCCTAACAGTTGCTTCAAAGTGTCCCATAAAATGGAGGCTGCCCCTACATCCTGTGACACTTTCACAAGTTAGAATGGTATATCAACCATAGGCACCCGGGAAGTGCTCTCCACACTGGCCTAGTTTGGTCCTTCTTCTCCATATTAAGAAGAGAGAGGCTGATTCAGACACATCCCTTCATCCTGACCAGGTTGTTTTCAATGGAAGATGACTTTTGCTCTCTCAGTTCGTACATATGTGCCTACAACTTCTCCAGGGATCATTTTTGCGTGGACCTTTGAGTTTCTCAGCAGTTGGAAGAAACCGTAAATTCCTGTATTGTAAGACCAACTCTGTCCCTGCTCTTCTGTAAAGTTAGATTGAGGGAAGAGTGTATGGTTAGGGTTAATAACAGTTTCGATTGGGGTTAGGAATCATTCTGCTGGATGAATAATGGTATGGCAAACCTTCGATATTTTCAAGAATATATAGGTGAAATATAAGCACGAAAACAGAAATAAAGGTAATATTTGAAGCCCAGAAGGGCGTTGGGCCCTTGATTGCAATATTTAGCATTGGTTTATTTTCTGCACAGATGTCTCAGATAAATCAATATACAAATGCATAGGACCTTGTACTTTGGATTATTTATTGTCAAAGAGAACTTCCAGTCATAAAGGGATAGTCGGGGGGCTGGGGATGTGGCTCAAGTGGTAGCGCGCTCGCCTAGCATGCGTGCGGCCTGAGTTCGATCCTCAGCACCACGTACAAACAAAGATGTTGTGTCTGCCAAGTACTAAAAGAAATAAATGTTAAAAAATTCTCTCTCTCTCTCCCTCTCTCTCTAACTCTTTCTTTAAGAAAAAAAATTTTAAAAAAAGAATAGTCGGTAGGATTAGGACGATAGTCGGGAAGTTTAGAACGGAGAGTGAGTATAGGATTTGCACCAAAAGTTCTTTAGCTATGGGGTTTCGGCTATAGAGTGAATGTAAATGTCAGCACATGTGAAGAGTCAGTCACAATGATGAAATGGGGAAAATATGTAGGAAAGCAGATTTCAATAGAGACATTAGGAAATCTGGCAAAGTATATTCGGTAATGAAAATTTAGTAAAATAGGTAAATGTCACTTCCCGTTTTTCTGTATGCTTAACAAAACACTTTTGAAATCTTGAGAACTGTTTGCTAATCTTGTTCCCAGAATGTGCTGTCCCCAACTGCCAACCTGCAGAATGTACTCATTCACCCGGTTGCACGCAAACTGCTCACTCGCCCAGACCAAACAATAAAGTTCCCTCTCTGCCCTCTCCAAGCAAAGTATATAAGCTCTGCTTAAGCTGTTCTCAGGGCTCTCTGCTCTATTCAAGTGAGCTCTGAGCCCCAGCATGCTGGACCCCCAATAAACCCTTTGCTTTTGCATGAGACAGTCTTTTGGTGTTCTCTTCACCCGATGCTCGTCTGACCTTTACATATGGAGGTTCCAGTGAGATCCGGCAGCGGCGAACGAGAGACCCCAACAGGCTCCTCTTGGGGTATATATGGTGCCTCTTTCTGGTTTCAGGTTTCTGGTTAGGGCTTCGCAAAATGGCTGTCAATGAAGAGTGTGACCTCTCTCCGATGGTGGCTGACATACATGTCACAGAGCCACAGGCCACATCCCTGGGGGATGCACCAGAGTACTCGGGAAATCGAGGAGCACTAGTCTCCTCAACTCAGTGATATTTTTTTTCAGATTCGGTATCGCCAGCCCATCGGGTTTGGCCAGATACTTAGTCCTGGTCTCAGTGTTGGAAGTTCCATTGTCTGTCTTTATTTTCTTGTCTTGTCTGTGTCGTGTGTCATCGCTTTTACTGTTTGTGTATCTTTCATTATGGGACAGAGCACTTCAATGCCTCTGTCCCTGACCCTTGATCACTGGACCAAAGTACCCTTAAGGGCTCAGAATCTTTCTTTTTCAGTAAAATTCTGCACCTGGCAGACTCTCTGTGCCTCAGAATGGCCCACCTTTGGATTCGGATGGCCCCTAGAAGGATCTTTCTACTTCCCACTAATTTAAAAAGTCAGAGGATATTGTCTTTCAGCCAGGGCCACATATCCATCCGGATCAACAGCCATATATCTTACCTTGGCAGGACCTCTGCAAATCTCCTCCATGGCTGAAGCATTTCCTTGCCCCTACCCCCGCTCCTACTCCTTCCCCCATGATCTCTCAAACCCTCTGCTTCTCCTCCTCCTCCACCCTCTGTTCTCCCTGAGTCTCAAGATTTGACTCTACTGGACTCTCGTCCCCCTCCTTATCTCCTGCCCACGTCCCCCAAAGACCAACACCCTCTAAGTGATTCCCCTGCTGCTGACTCAACCTCTCCACCGTTGGAGGAAGATAAGCCAGCCCAGCGCCCTCCAGATAATTTCCCCGCAGCACACACAGCCCCTCCTCCTCTGGAGGAAGCTAGCCCAGCTAAAGGTACTCACCAGCAGTGAATGATTGAAAAACCTGGAACTCGAATGATGCTCCCCCTCATCCCTAGGGGCCAATGATTGACAACGGCCTTGGGGGAAAAATGCAAGCCTACCAGTATTAACCTTTCTCCTCTTCAGACCAATATAACTGGAAAAATAAATATGCCCCTTTTACCGAGGACCCTATCCGGCTCCTAGGTGTGGTTGAGTCATTGATGTTTTCACACCAGCCTACTTGGGGTGACTGTCAACAACACCTAGGGTTGTCTCTTCATGATAGAGAAACAAAAGAGAATCCTCCTGGATGCTGGAGAAAATATCCTCTGACCAGATGGGTGACCGACAAAACTTCCCAACATATTCAACCCGGCTTTCCCTTGAATCGACGAAACTGGGACCCCAACAGCTTTGAAGGTAGGGAGCATCTGTCCACTTATCACTGGTCTCTAATTGTGGGTATCTTAGTGGCCGCTAGGTGACTAACAAATTTTGCCAAGTTAAGAGAGATTATTCAAGGGCCTGATGAATCTCCCTCTATGTTTTTAGAGAGAATTATGGAGGCATATAGGAGATATACTCCTTTCGATCCTCAGGCAGAGGATCAAAAGGCATCTGTCAAGATGGCCTTTATGGGCAAGCTGCCCTAGATATTAAAAGAAAGTTACAATGCTTAGATGGATTACAAGATATGACTTTGAGAGATTTAGTCAGAGTAGCCGAGAAGGTATACTATAAGAGAGAAACTGAGGAAGAGTAGGGAGCAAAGGGAGGATAAAAGAAACAAAAGACAGACTAAGGCATTGACTAAGGTCCTGGTCACAACAACAAATAGGCCAGAAATAAGAAACATGGAGACAGGAATGGATATCGGGGCCCATACTAGAGGCCACCCCTGGCCTCAATTTAATGTGCCTACTGTAAAGAAAAAGGACACTGCTTCAAAGAGTGCCATTGAAAGAGACATCCACTCTAGCCAGCCATTCTGACTCTGGAGGATGACTAAGAACGTTGGGGCTCAGATCCCCTCCGAGAGCTCAGGGTAAATTTTGAAGTGGCGGGGACCCCAGCAAACTTTGAAGTGGATACAGGGGCAATATACTCTGCCCTTAAGGCCCCATTGTTCTCTCTATCAAATAAAAGGTCTCTAATTCAAGGGGCTAATGGCAGAAAATATCGGGCTTGGACAACTAAGAGGACCATGGACCAGGGGAAAGGAAAAATCCATCACTCGTTCTTAGTAATCCCAGAATGCCCGGCCCCATTGATGGGCAGAGATCTGCTCACCAAGCTCCGGGCCAAAATAACTTTTAACCCTGAAGGACCACAAGTGGAATTTCTAAATCCTTCAGTAAAAACTCCTATAGTCACGGCTCTATATATGTCAGTAGAAAATGTACATCAACTCACTCAACTTGGTTCAAAGAAATTGCATTCATTCCTGAAGGATCAAGAACAGAGTTTTTTACTAACCGACTCAAAGCAAAAGGAAATAACTGAATGGGTAACAAAAGCCTGTCAGGTCTGTCATGGATAATGCTTACCATTCGAAGCTTCCTGCAAAAAAGCACCTACGAGGAACCAGACCAGGACAATTCTGGGAAGTGGAATTTACTAAAATTAAGAAAGCAAGGTTTGAAATTAAATATCGCCTAGTCTTTGTAGATATATTTTGAGGATGGATTGAAGCCTTTTCCAGGAAAAAAGAAAAAAAAAACGAAACAGCGCAAATGGTCGTCAAGAAGATCCTGAAAGATATTTTTACAAGATACGGCCTGCCTTAAGTAATAAGGTCTGATAATGGAATGGCGTTTGTAGCCCAGGTAAGTCAGGGGTTAGGCAAAACCCTGGGGATTAATTAAAAGTTACATTGTGCTTATAGACCACCGAGTTCAGGACAGGTAGAAAGAATGAATAGAACCATTAAAGAGACCATAACGAAATTAAGCTTAGAAACCTGCATAATAGATTCTACTATGCACCTGCCTTATGCACTATTTCATGGAAGAAATACTCCCTCTGTTTCTTCGTGTAAACTCACCCCCTATGAAATTGTCCATGGTGCCCCTCCTTCAGTAAGGGACCTAACCCCAACTCTAAGACCTAACAATTCCTTCCACACCCCATTGCTTGACTGAATTAAAGCTCTTGAAAGAACTCAGGGATACCTGTGAAAACAGATGGCCAATGCCTATCAACCTGGGGACGAGTGGACTCTACATCGATATCAAGTAAGAGACTTCATCTATGTAAGTCGACATCAGGTGTCATCCCTGGAACCCCACTGGAAATGACGATACAAGGTGCTACTTATAACACCTACAGCGGTAAAGGTAGAAAGAATCACTTCCTGGATCCATACCTCTCATCTCAAGCCAGACCCTGTCCAGACTCTGGCTTGAAACAGGAAAAAATTGGTAAAACTTTCAAATTGTGTATTTACCCTGTGTCTAAGGCTATACACTCTCCCCTTGACCACCAGTAGTCCTAAACCTCTTCAACCCGTTCAGCAGCGATGGCTGATCACAAATCCTACTGGTAAAGAAGTATGATCTATCTCGCATACAGCCCACTTAGGGACTTGGTGGACATCTATCCACCCAGACATTTGTCAGCTGGCTATAGGTCTTTCCTATTGGGATATACCTGATGAAGAGGATCCCACTAAATTTCCATTAAATCCATTCTGCACCATTGATAATGGAAACAATCATTATGGATGTAGGGACACGCAAGCCAGATGCAGGTTGGCTAGCCTAGATTACTATGTTTGCCCGGTGGACTACCAAAGCCACAAACAGTCACGGTTGTGTGGGGGGAATGCCGACTTCTTCTGTAAGTCATAGGGTTGTGATCATACAGGCAGTGCATGACGGAACCCAAACTCCTCATCAACTTCTGTACACAGCATTGGCCCTATTACCAATAAGATCACCAAAACCGATGGCCCCTAGAGGGGTCTCTAGATCCTCAAATTCTGCCTGATCTTTTTAACTTCTGAAAGTCCTCAAAAGGGTGAAAGGAGATTTCCCTATGTGGAGGCCTTTTCCCTCCTTCGCTCACATCCTGAACTATGCTTCTCCAATAGGTCCTCACACTCAGCCTTCTGCTCCAGACTCTCTGCTGTCACTCTCACCTCAGCAACATGATTTCTCCCCTCCAATTACTAGATCAAAAACCCAAACCTCCGCCGGATCTAAGACCATTGCCCCCTTGCTGAGGTAGCAGGTACTAAGGTAACCCTCCACCGAATCACTCCTCTCTTCTCCAGTCAGTGCCCGCACCGGGTCCCACCACTTCCTCTTACCAGCTAACCCAAAGCTCAAACCAGCTGAGGAGAACGCTCAGACCCCTATCCAAGATTTAGTGAAAATGGCCTTTAAAGTTTCTTTGTCATCACTGAAAACAGATTACTAAGAATTTAAAGTCCCTCACAGGCTTTTAGGGATACTCACTCCCATCTTCCCCTCTGCTCTACCTGTTCTACTGCTCACCTTTTTGTTGCTAGGAAAATCACAAACCCCTTTCCCAGTATTCTTTCACATCTCTGCTACCTCATTCTCAGATCCACGGAGCTGCTCAAAGCCACGCCTTCCCCATCTCCCCCCTCTGTTCCAGGCCCACAGAAAAACATTAACTGAAATTCTACAGAAGTCTTCAGCATGGCTGACTTTAGGACTTTCAGCAAAAGAGTCCCCATGAAAGACTTCAAAGTAGATAAACTTCCTCTTTTCCTGTTGCCCTGTTGTACTTGGCCACTGGCTAAAAATATCAGCACTCCTAAGTTAGACACCCCCTTACTAGTTTTTCACAAAATATGTGAACAAGGCCTTTGGCATTGAGCTGGGGCTTCACAGAGATGGCTACATTTCTAAGATAAAGAAGTTACCAACTGGGCTCCATGGTAACAGCTGGAAGGGGGAAAAAATAAAGGGAAGAAAAAGCTCTCCTTCGCCCAGGTGGCCTTGAAAAGTTAACTTGCCCAGAACAGAGGAAAAAAACAGAAAAAATCTGCTTTTTGTGAACTTCTGCAGGCTGTGAACTTCTGCGCCCCTTCCCTTATATGTTCGGTACAAAATTCTGAAACTACCTAAACGTGGGTTTCAGGGAATTAATTGATTATAACAGAAGTAATGCCCTCTGAATCCGGTTGCAAATAAAATGGAAAGTTTCCCTGTTTTTGGTAGTATCTTAGGTGCCTTGCCATGTCCGTCTCTACAACAGTATAATTCTGTAGACTTAAACATTGTTTATGTTTTCATGAAATTGTCAAGACGATGTGATTAATTTTGTAAAGGTGCATAGGTTTCCCAGAGTGCTTTATCATAATGCAGGTTCATTTGAAGATCAAATAAGGGGGCATAAAACCCGGTTCCACTGAGAACATATATCCATCACTTTAGCCATCCTATTAGGTATAGGAGTTGCTGCAGGCGTGAGCACAAGAACCACTGCCTTGGTCCATGGGATACAACAAATGACACAATTAGAAGCAGCAATAGACCAAAACTTAAAGATATTAGGAACCTCCATCTTGGCTTTGCAGGAATCTTTAACCTCTCTCTCTGAAGTTGTTTTACACAACAGGCGAGGGTTGAACCTCCTCTTCATGAGAGAAGGGGGCCTTTGTTCTGCATTGATGGAGAATCTTGTGTTTTTGCCGACCATACTGGAGTTTTAAAAAAATCTAGGAGTAAATTAAAAAGATGCCTTGAAGAGTGTCATTGAGAGAGAGAGGCCCAAAAAGGGTGGTTTGAGTCTTGGTTCACACAGTCCCCCTGGTTAACTACGCATTTATCAACCCTGGCCATTTCAATAATAATCCTCATATTATTGCTAACTATAAAACCCTGTTTGCTCAACCGTGTAATTTCTTTTCTCCAAGCTCAAATTGGACGAGTTAAACTTATGGTAATACCCCACTAGCAAACATAGAATGTGACACCCCGCAATGATCACTTTTATGATTAAAAGTAGCCAGAAGAAGAAGTGGGGAATGAAAGGTTAATAAAATAGGCACTTTTCACTTCCTTTTTTCCTGTATGCTTAACAAAACACTGTTGAAATCTTGAGAAATGTTTGCTAATCTTGTTCCCAGAATATGCTGTCCCCAACTGACTAACTGCAGAATGTGCTCCCTCACTGGGTTGCATGCAAACTGACCACTCGCCCTGACCCATCAATAAACTTCCCTCCCTGCTGTCACCAAGGAAAGTGTATAAGCTCTGCTTAAGCTGTTCTAAGGGTTCTCTACTCTATTCAAGTGAGCTCTGAGCATCAGCATGCTGGACCCCCAATAAACCCTTTGCTGTTGCATGAGATAGTCTCTTGGTGGTCTCTTCCTTCGACCTCACCCGACCTTTACTTGGATAATTAAATGTAGAAGAGAACATGCATTCAAAAAGGGATAGTCGGTAGGATTAGGAATATAGTTGGTAGGTTTAGGAAGAAGACTGTGTATAGGTTTTGGAACAAAAGTTCCTTAGCAATAGGGTTTCGGTTAGAGAGTGAATGTAAATGTCAGCACATGTGAAGAGTCAGTCACAATGATGAACTGGAGAAAATATGTAGGAAATCAGATATCAATACACACATTATGAAATCAGGCAATGTATAAAGTGAATGATAGGATTAGACATGATCAACCAGGTTGAGTTTCAATATATAATCTTAGGAAGAAACAAATATGTAGTCACAAATATGATTGACATTGGAGAGCATTAGGCAACCTGGACATGGATGTTTTTAATAATCCAGGATCACTTTCCATTTAGGATGTGCTACAATCATAAGTTTGACCTTTGCATTTTGTGATCAGAATATTACAGTGATAAAATGTATATGTAGATCAGGTGACATGCATATTTTTTATAACATTTCTGGGAGCAATATTTTGAAGAGGTATAAATTAGTGTTGGGGGTACACAGAGTTGTTCCCTGTGTCTCTGAATATAGAAGTAATGCATGAATTGACAATACTGTGAATAAATAATATAACTGTTTCCACTTTAAATCATGGATTGAATTGATATCTGAAAATACGTAAGAAATCTTATATTGATATACAATCATTCATTCCAATGAGTAATGCATCTAATGGTCATATGAGGGTTATGTTTTATCATGAAGGGTGTGTGAGTTTAGTTTCAAAAGTGATTATGAAAATGAAAAATTATGTGTTTGGAAAGAAGTCTCATGAAAAGACGAGTCAAGAAACATAGAGGAATACATGTGTTCTGAAGCAGGAAGTGATTGTAAGTATAAAAAAACGTATAAATTTCCTAACTTGTGAATGAAATATATATCCTATGATGTGCAAAAACTGAAAAAAATAGTAATGTACCAATGTTGAATGAAAATGAATGTCAAAATACATATCATGTCCCATAGGAATCTACTTGCATTGATGTTAAACTGGGTCAGTTACTGTAGAAACATTAGGATTTGAAAGGACCATTTACTAAAGTTAGTTTTCAGTACTAGGAATCAAATATATATTTCAGGTGGATGAATATATCTGAGCATAATCTTGTGAACATTTTATTATAAATCAACATTCATGACATGAATAAATTTAGGGAGTGTATATAAGACACATATATTTCATATTTTGAAAAATCGGAGGGTGTATAATATATATATATATATATATATATATATATATATATATATATATATATATATATATATATATCACAGATACATTAAAAAGTAGCAATATATAAATATATATGCGTATCAAAATTTATCATGAAATATATATCATCCACAGATTAAAAAGTATTCATTTTAGTGAACATGGATTTATGTATAATGTTGTTCAACTAGGAACCTCACCCATAGGTGGAATTTTAAGATCCAAAAGCGTTTAGGATGAGTGATCTCTTCTCACAATTTGTATCTGCAAAGTCAGCCACCTCACAAAAATGTACGTGTGATACCAGGTAGGATTCTATATGTGCATATAAAAATACATGTGCTGAATAGGCTCCAGAGAAATGGAGACAGGAATTCAGAAATAAGTTAACATTAAAAACAATGGAGAACTATTTCAATTAACAATTGACTATATTTATAACACCTACCATTTATCATGCAAAAAGCAAGTCCAACTATACACCATGCCTCCTCTGAACTGCTTATGTTTCTATAATGTTTGGGTTACTTTCCTCCATCATATTAGGATTAGTAATCAGAGTCTAGTAGGGTGTGAGTTAGTGTCAGGGATTCAGTAAAACGAATGGAAAATAGGAAAATGAATCAAATGTGTATGCAAATATGTGGTACACAAAAATCTTCCCACTCTCATCAAGAACAACACCTAGATATCACCTTCGCCCCAAGTAAGACACAATTAGAGTAGAAGAGTTAGAAAATCCGTGACTACATATCTGGAAATGAATACGATCAGGAGTTTAAAACCTTGGAAGTGGTAGAGGAGTTTCCAAAAGTAAGGGACAGGGTAAAAACTCCACAAACATGGACCTCTGCCTGCCTAAAGACTTCTTGAGAAACTGTCTCTGAGGTTGGGCACTTAAAACATATGTTGTTGTCAGGAGCTTTAGCTTCCTTTCTAGGGAGACCATCAAAGCTGGGTCTTCATCTCTTTGACCTTGTGGATATGGTTTCTTATTTTCCAATGAACATGAGGCAGCAGTGCTGAATTCTCTCTTTGTAGGTAAACTGTGGCCACGGGGAGCTAAGTGTAATCACATGTTGACTGTGAAACCATTTGGTCATCCTCCACATTTCGTGGTGATTCTTGGTGCTGCACTGGGAATTTGGTATTTGCTTCATGGAATACATGGAATACAAGGAGCTCAACTGTAACACAGTGCTGGAGGGAGTTCTGTCATGTGTGGTGGGTCAGGGTCAGCAGGAGAATGCACCAACCAGGTTTCTAGCCCACATAGTTTGCCCCCTTGACCATAATAACCTGATTGTGAACATTTCCCTTAAACCTCTTCTTATAAAAAGATGCCTTTACATATAAGGGTCTGCTGGATGCACCATGTCAGCCACATGCCATTTGGAAGTCAAAGGCAGATCCACAAGGCCCCACGACAGAAGTTTTATCACAAAACTGCACATCTCTGCTCTAGGTCCACTAATCAGCAGGCTTGAACTTACTGGCATCTCTGTTCTACACCATTTTCATGAAACTTAGTCAATCAAGGAACTGTCTGGTACACTCATCGTCAGCAACAGTACATCCAAAGGTTCTCCTGTGCAACCTGGTCAAAGGAATTTAAAAAATTTTATGGTATTTATCGAGCCATTATTCAAGCATGAGGTTGGAGGCACTGTTGGTTTCAATTTTTTCAGGAAACATTAAATGGTGAGGAAGCTCATTTCAATGAAACCTCTGGAAAACTCTCACAGGCAAGTCTTCCCAAGGAGTGGCCAAAAGGTCACAGAAATCCAGGACTATTGAGGTCTACAATGTGAGGTCCATGTGTGTTTTGACGCTCAAGTATGCCTGCCAAGTGTTTCAGAAAAAATCATGTGATATCCAGGCTGAGATTCTCAGTGCTCTGTGGAAAGCCACCCTGGACCTAGATCTCAGTTTATAAGGGCGACTCTCATGTGTGGCCTGCTAAAATCCCAACACAATTCATGGCAATACTTCTCTGAGTTCCGTTCCAGAACTCAGTCTCTAAGTCCCCTTGAACTCACACCAGAGTTCAAGCCCAGTTGGACCCAGTCATTTCTTCCAATCGCCACACAAATGACCAAAATTAAAACCTAAACACTCCCACAAGGCCCTCATCTTCTCCATATAGACACTCATCATAACCTCGGGCTGAAGGTTTCCATGAGGGGCGCAGCCCAGACAGTGACCAAAATGAGCACCCTTGGCCCTCATTTGCCTAAAGTCAGGGTGGCCTGGACACCATTCCTGTGAACCAGGAGGGATTAAATAAACCTGCCATTAATACTCCTCTGCTTCTCCATTTTGAGGCCTACTGAATGTCAGGTATAGATTCTTTATGTGGTTTGGAGTCATGAGAAAACCCAAGCACTTCTGCAGGGCTTTGAAGAACTCATTTGACCCAAAGGATCCCTATTCTCACTTGATGGAGTCAGGAACATCACAGAAAAAGGCTAGAGACTTCATCCACAATGACTGATCTTTTTGCCATTTTGGTTTTGGATGCACACACGGGATCTTTCTTTAGATCCATCATGTGCTAAGCTGGAGCCTCACACAGGGCCAAGTGGCTGATTCAGACACCTCCCTTTCCAAAGCAATTATGCCAAGAGCCACAGGTGATCCTCATTCATTTCCATTTGATAACTGTTTTTTTCAGTCTTCACAAAGGGGTGGCCAGAGGCAAATACCTTCCTGACATTCAGGGCAACAGAACAAAATGTAAGCAAAAGGCCCAAAGCAGGGTTTCTCCACTGAGAGTTTCCTGGCCACACTGATATCTGAGTTTTCTGAGATGCTCTCCATGCCATTCCCTTCAGCTATTCAGTACATGGTCATGTCACAGTGATTGGAGGTGGTACATATCATGGATAAAAAACGATGAGCCTATTCTGGCTAGTGGCCAGAATTCTGGAAGAAAACAGGAACTTAGGAAGGTTGTAGGTGTTTCCCATTGGTAAGGCAAGCCGCAGTCCTTTCATAAATTGGACAGGTTGATTGGTGGGAGGCATTCTACTACACAGGACATATTCATTGATGCATTCTCTTTTCTAATGTGTACAACCACGGACACAGTGGGATACACAGAAATAGAAACACTCACCATGTCAAATGACTTATTAGAAACAGTCCATTCCAAAAGAAATAAATCACGTTTTTTTACCTATTCTCAGAACATGAGACAAAACCACAAACTGACATCCACACACCCAGGCACCTCCTTCCCCCAAGTAGGTCTGTGACTCTTCTGAGTGTCATCTGACTGGTAGGCCATACGATGTTCCTCCGAAATGGCCTTTCCTGTCTCAGATCTGGTGTCATTCACCAACTCTGTGAAGTTGTCAGGAGGCAGTGGTGAGCCAATTCCAGTCTTGTCAGTAAAGGCCCCTCTTCAGAGCTTTTTTGGAATTTGGCCACCTTCACATGAATAGGTACCTAGAAAGACTGATTCTATCCTTGGTAAATCCAAACAAGTGAGACCACTGGGACTTGGACGGGTAATGGCTCTGGGTGCCTGGCTTCCTGGATCCCAAATTCAGAGAATTCCATCACCAAGGAAGTATGTGAGGTCACTTCCTTCAGGAACTGAATGAGGTCACTGACTTGGCCACCAATATGTCCTAACAGTTGCTTCCTAGGTTCTCATATGATGGAGGCTGCCCCTATTTCCTGTGACACATTCACAAATTAGAATGGTATAGAAACCACAGGCACCTGGGAACAGCTCTCCACAAAGGCCTGGTTTGGTCCGACTTCTCTACATTAAGAAGAGAGAGGCTGATTCAGAAACATCCCTTCATCCTGATTAGGTTGTTTGCCATGGAAGATGACTTTTGCTCTCTCAGGTTCTAAATAGCTGCCTAAATCTTCTCCATGGATCATTTCTGCATGGACCTTTGAGGTTTTCAGCAGATGGAAGATCCCTACATTCCTGTATTGTAAGACCAACTCGGTCCCTGCTCTTCTGTAAAGTTAGATTGACGGAATATTGTATGGTTAGGGTTAATAGCATGTTCGATTTTGGTTAGGAATCATTCTGCTGGATGAATAATGGTTTGGGAACCTGTGATACTTATAAGAATATAGACTTGAAAAATAAGTACAAAAACAGAAATCTAGGTAAGATTTGAAGCCCAGAAGGGCATTTGGCAATTGATTGGCATACTAAGCTTGAATTATGTTCTGTACCGAGGTCTCAGATAAATTCATTTACAATGGCATAGGATGCTGTACCTCAGATGACTGAATTTAGAAGAGATCATCCAGTCCAAAAGGGATAGTCCAAAGGATTAGGAAGACTGTCAGTAGGATTAGGAAGAAGAGTGAGTCTAGGAGTTGGACCAAAAGTTCTTTAGCAATAGGGTTTTAGTTAGAGAGTGAATGTAAATGTCAGCACATGTGAAGAGTCAGTCACAATGATGAACTGGGGAAAATATGTAGGAAAGAGAGTAAATATGTATCAATAGACACATTAGGAAATCAGGCAACGTCTAAAGTGAGTGATAGGATTAGACATTTTCAACAGGGTTGAGGTTGAATATATAATCTTAGGAAGAAACAATTATTTAGTCACCAATAGGATTGACATTTGAGCGCATTAGGAAACCTAGACATGGAGGTTTTTAGTAATCCATGCTCACTTTAAATTTAGGCTTTAGTACAATCATAAGTGTGACCTTTGCATTTTGTGTCAAGAATATTACTGTGGTAAAATATATATTTAGATCAGATTACATGAGTATTTCTTCCACCAATATGAGGAGCAATATTTTGAAAACTTATAAATTAGTATTGCGGATAAATAGGCGTACCCTGTGTTGATGAATAAGAGATGATGCATGAATAGACCATATTGTGAATTAATTATATAACTGGTTCCAACTTTAAATAATGCATTGAAATTATATTTGAAAATATATAGAAAATCTTATATTGATATATATACATTCATTCCAACCAGTTATACATCTAATGGTAATATTAGGGTTACGGTTTATCATGAAGAGTGTGTGAGTTTTGCTTCAAAAATGAGTATAGAATCGAAAATAATGTTTTTAGAAAGAAGTCTATTGAAAAGACCACTAAAGAATCATAGAGGAATACATGTTTTCTGAAAGAGGAAGTGATTGAAAGTGAACCACATGCCTATAAATTTGTGAATTTGTGGATGAAAGGTTATATCCTATGATGTCCATAAACTTAAGAAATAGTAATGTACCAGTGTGGAATAAAAATGAACTTCAAAATACATTTCATGTCCCATAGGAATCTAACTGCATTGATGTTAAACTTGGTCAGTTACTATAGAAATATTAGGATATATAAGGACCATTCACTGAAGTTAGTTTTCAGTACTAGGAAACAAATATGTATTTTAGGTGGTTAAATATTTCTGAGAATAATCTGTTGAGAGCCACAGCCAAAGGAGCCCCAGTAAACTTGCAGCTGCCAGCAAACTTCCATCTGCCGGCTGATGATTGGCTCACAGCGGCCCCAGCATCATCTAGCTGATTTGCTTCTCTGTGGTGATGCTCATTGGAGATGCTCAATGAGCGGTTTCCCCGACCTTTCAGACTGCCAGCGGATGATTGGCTCACAGCGGCCCCAGCAACATCTAGCTGATTGGCTGCTCTGTGGTGATGCACATTGGGCTGGTTCCCTGCCCTTTCAGACCACGGAACTGCTCATTGGGGGACTTTTTTGGCTCCGCCCATGCAACCCAGCCAATCGGCCTCAAGAGGATGAGACTTGTGTTTGAGGGAGAGGCTTGTGGGAAGCCTGTGGTGGCAGTTGGGCTCTGACGGCTATTCCTGAGGAGCTGTTTTGTTTGTTGTCATCTTGTTGGGTTGTATTATAGTTGAAATGCGGAATCAGAAATTATTAAAAAAAAAAACTGAAAGAGTGTTCAGTAAATTGTTAGATGCAATTAAGGCATGGAAGACTTTACAAGGACATGGAGGTTTACAAGGTTAATTATCTAAGGTAATACAAGGAGCTAATGAACCTTATGCTGAATTTGTAGATAGGCTTATTCAAACAGCTACCAGAGTTTTTGGAAATACACAACAAGCATTGCCATTACTAAAACAAGTGGCTTATGAGCAAGCGAATCTTTGGTGCAATGATATCATTAGACCATGGAAACATGAAGATTTAAACACATATATTAAATTATGTAGAGACATTAAAGAACAAGAGCAAGTCGTGGAAGCTGCAGTAAAACAGGCTTTAGATGCCAGAGACATTAATGAACAAGGGCAAATTGTGGCAGCTGCAGTAAAACAGGCTTTAGATGCCAGGCCAAGAACATGCTACAATTGTGAAGAAACAGGACATTTTAAAAGGAATTGTCCCATAGGAGGAGGGTTTAACAAAACTAGGTATCAAAGGAGTAGAATACCAGGTATTTGTCCACGATGCCGTAGAGGGAGACTTTTGGCTAATGAATGCTGTTCTCAAACCACCATAGAGGGTACACCATTATCAAAAAACGAACAAGGACCAGGTGTTTATCCACAATATTGTGGACAAAGACATGGAGCTCCATTGCCAAAAATGGACAAGGGGGCTCAATGCTCCGGGGCCCAAAACCACAAATATACGCAGCACTGGAGAAACCCAGCAACCCTATCAGGGTAGTGCCCAGGACACATTGTCCATCAGATCCCTCATCAGACAAACCAGAGGGAGCTCAGGGTTGGACATCTGTGCCTCCGCCAGAGCAGTACTAACTGCAGAAATGGGAGTTCAATTCATTTCCACATGGGTAAAAGGACCTCTTCCCAAAGGAACAGTAGGCTTATTATTGGGACGCAGCTCTTCTACTCTAAAAAGACTTATGATAAGTCCTGGGGTAATTGATCTCGACTATGAAGGTGAAATAAAAATTATAGCCAGTTCTCCAAAGGGTATATCAGTAATTTCACCACGAGATAGAATAGCAGTTACTAATAATACCCAGCCTACATGAAAAATTTTCCAGTTGTACTGTAGAAAGAGGTTCCAAGTGATTAGGCTCCACAGGTGTAGATTGGGCTATGCTTTCTTTAAATTTAGATTCTGGCCCCATGCTAAAACTAAATATTCAAGGGCATAAATTTAATGGGCTACTGGATACAGATGCAGACCTTAGCATCATCTCTCGTCAAGAATGGCCAAAACATTGGCCGTTACAACAAGCCACTCAAACGCTTCGAGGCCTAGGAGTGGCGTCTAATCCCCATAGAAGTGCAATGGTATTAGATTGGAAGGATCCTGAAGGATGTGAAGGAACTCTACAGCCATATGTATTGGATCATCTTCCCGTAAATTTATGGGGACGAGATAGTCTTCTGGACTCAGTGATATTTTTTTTCGGATTGAGTATTGCCAGTCAATCGGGTTTTGCCGGCTCCTCAGTCCTGGTCTCAGTGTTGGACGTCCATTGCCTGTCTTCATTGCCTTGTCTTGTCTGTGTCATGTTTCATTGCTTTAACTGTTTGTGTATCTTTCATTATGGGACAGAGCACTTCAGTGCCTCTTTCCCTGATCCTTGATCACTGGACCAAAGTCCGCTTAAGGGCTCAGAATCTTTCTTTTTCAGTAAAGCCCCGGATGTGGCAGACTCTCTGTGCTTCAGAATGGCCCACCTTTGGATTTGGATTACCCCTAGAAGGATCTTTCTACTTCCCACTAATTTAAAAAAGTCAGAGATATTGTCTTTCAGCCGGGGCCACATAGCCATCTGGATCAACAGCCATATATCTTAACTCGGCGGGAACTCTTCATATCTCCTTTTCCATGGGTGAAGCCTTTCTTGCCCCTGCCCCCACTCTGACTCCTTCCCCCAGGAACTCTCAAATCCTCTGCTCCTCCTCCTCCTACACCCTCTGTTCTCCTTGAGTCACCAGATTTCACTCTACTGGACTCTCCTTCCCCTCCTTATCCCCTAACCTTGTCCCCCAACCTCCAACACCCTCTAAGTGATTCCCCTGCTGCTGACTCAGCCTCTCCTCCATTGGAGGAAGCTATGCCGGCCCAGCGCCCTCCAGATAATTCCCTTGCGGCACACACAGCACCTCTTCCCTTGGAGGAAGCTGACCCATCTAAAGGAACTCGCTGGCGGTGAATGATTGAAAACCCTGGAACTCTCGGGATGCTCCCCCTCCATCCTTATGGGCCAATGATTGACGATGGCCACGGGGAAAAAATGCAAGCCAACCAGTATTAGCCTTTCTCCTCATCAGACCTAAATAACTTAAAAAAATTATAATCCCCCTTTTTCTGAGGACCCTACTTGGCTCTCAGATCTGGTTGAGTCATTGATGTTTTCACACCAGCCTACTTCAGAAGACTGCCAAAAACTCCTAGGGATTCTCTTCATGACAGAGGAACAACAGTGAATCCTCCAGGAAGCTAGAAAAAAATATCCTCAAACAAGATGTGCGTCCGACACAACTTCCCAACATAATCAAAGGCAGCTTTCCCTTGAACCCACCCAACTGAGACCCCAAAATCTTTGAAGGTAGGGAGCATCTGTCCACTTATCACCGGGCTCTAATAGTGTGTCTCCAAGCAGCCACTAGCGACAAACTAATTTGGACAAGGTAAGAGAGATTATTCAAGGGCCTGATGAATCTCCCACTATGTTTCTAGAGAGAATTATAGAGGCATATAGGAGATATACTCCTTTTGATCCTCAGGCAGAGAATCAAAAGGCATCTGTCACGATGGACTTTATTGGGCAAACTGGCCTGGATATTAAAACAAAGTTACAAAGCTAGATTGATTACAAGATATGACTTTGAGAGATTTAGTCAGAGAAGTCAAGAACGTATACTATAAGAGAGAAACTGAGGAAGAGAAGGGAGCAAAGGGAGGATAAAAGAAACAAAAGGCAGACTAAGGCGTTGACTAAGGTCCTGGTCACAACAACAAATAGGCCAGAAATTAAGAAACAGGTAGACAAGAAGGGATAACATTGGCCCATGCCAGAGGGCACCCTGCCCTCAGATCAATGTGCCTACCCTAAAGAAAAAAGGACACTGGGCCAAAATTGCCCTAAAAAGCGACAGCCACACCAGCCAGCCATACTGACTCTGGAGGATGACTAAGAAAGTCGGGGCTCAGTTTCCCTCCCCAAGCTCAAGGTAACTTTTGAAGTGTTTCAAAAGTGATTATGGAAATCGAAAATAATGTGTTTGGAAAGAAGTCTCATGAAAAGGTCAGTCAAGAAACATGGATGAATACGTGTGTTCTGAAGCATGAAGTGATTGAAAGTGAGACAAATGCCTATAAATTTGCTAACTTGTGGATGAAATATATATTCCATGATGTGCATAAAGTGAATAAATAGTAATGTAGAAGTGTTGAATAAAATTGAACATCAAAATACACATCATGTCCCATAGTAATCTACTTGAATTGATTTTATACAGGGTCAGTTAGTGTAGAAATGTTAGGATATGTTTGCACCATTCAAAGAAGTTAGTTTTCAGTACTAGGAAACAAATATGTATTTCAGGTGGATGAATATTACTGAGAATAATCTTGTGAAAAGTTGATTAAAAATCCAAATACATCAATATGAATGAATTTAGGGAGTGTATAATAAAACACATGTTTTATATATATATATATATATATATATATATATATATATATATATATATATATATATATCACAGACATTAAAAATAGCAATATATATGCCAATTGAAATTCATCATGAAATATATATCATCATCATATCCAAAAATATTCATTTTAATGAATATGGATTTTTATATATGTTTGTTCAAATAGGAAGCTCACCCATGGGTTGAATTTTCAGTTCCAACAGTGTTTAGGACGAGTGATCACTTCTCAAAATTTGTATGTGCCATGTCAGCCACCTCACGAGAATGTACGTGTGACACCAGGTAGGATTCTATATGTGCATATTAAAACACATGTGCTGAATAGGCTACTGTGAAAGGAAGACAGTAATTCATATATTTGTTAACTTTAAAAACACATGTAGAACTATTTCAATTAAAAATTGACTAGATTTATAACTCCTACCCTATATATTTCAAAAGGCATGTCCAACTATACACCATGCCTCCTCTGAAATGCTTGTATTTCTATTCTGTTTGGGTTATGTTTCTCCATCATATTAGGATTAGTAGTCAGAGTCTAGTAGGGAATGGGTTAGTGTCAGGGATTCACAAAAATCTTTCCACTCTCATTCAGAACAATGCCTAGACATTACCCTCGTCCCAAGTAAGACACAATTAGAAGATAAGAGTTAAAAATTCTGTGAATAAATATCTGGAAATGAATATTCTCATGAGTTCACAACCTTGGATGTCGTAAAGGAGTTTCCAAAAGTATGGGACAGGGTAAGCACTCCACAAACATGGAGCTCTGCTGCCCTAAAGACTTCTTGAGAAACTGCCTCTGAGGTTGGGCACTTGATATATATATTTTCATAAGGAGCTTTCTTTGTACTGAGACCATCAAAGCTGGGTGTGCATCTATGCGACCTGGAGGACATGGTTTCATATTTTCCAATGAACATGAGGCAGCAGTGCTGAATTCTCTCTATGTAGGTAAACTGTGTCCACTGTGGCCTAAGTGTCTCCGCGTGTGGACTGTGAAGCCATTTGGTCATCCTTCACTTTTCCTGGTGTTTCTTGCTGCTGCACTGGGAGTTTGGTATTTGCTTATGAAGTAAAAAAAAGATCACCTGGGACACAGTGCTTGAGGGAGTTCTGTCACGTGTGGTGGGTCAGGGTCTGCAAGAGAATATACCAACAATGCTTCTATTCCACATAGCTTTTCCCCTTGACCACAGCAACATAATTCTCAACATTGCCCTGAAACCTCTCTATATAACAAGATACCATTACATATAAGGGTCTTCTGGCTGCACCATGTCAGTCACAAGGCATTTGGAAGCCAATGGAAGATCAACATGGCCCCACCACAGATGTTTTATCACACACCTCCCCTCCTCTGGTCTAGGCCCACTACTCAGCAGGCTCCAATTTACTGGCATCTCTGTTATACACCATTTTGGTGAAACCTAGTCAATCAAGGCACTGTCTGGTATACTCATGATCAGCAACCGGTATTCCAAATTTTCTCCAGTGCCACCTGGTCATGGAAATTTCAATAATTTTATTGTATTTATCTAGCCATTTTTCACGGATGAAGATGGAGGCACTGTGGATTTCAATTTGTACAGGAACCATTAAATGATGAGAAACCTCATTTCAATGAAAGCTCTGTAGAACTGTTAAAGACAAGGCTTCCCAGGGAGTGGCCAAAAAGTCACATGAAATCAGACCCATTGAGGTCTACAATGTGAGGTCCATGTGTGTTTTGACTGTCACCTATGCCTACCAAGTCTTTCAGAAAAAAAAAATCATGTGGTATCCTGGCTGAGATTCCCAGTGCTCTGTGGAAAGCCACCCTGGGCCTTGATCTCAGTTTCCAAGGGAGACTCTCATGCGTGCCCTGCTAGAATCCCAACACAATTCATGGCACAAGTTCTCTGAGATCAGATCCAGAATGCACTCTCTAAGTGTAATCACACCAGAGTTCAAGCCCATGTGGACCCAGGCATCTCCTTTAACAGCCACACAATGACCACAATTAAACCAAAACACTCCCACATGGCCCTCATCTTTTTCCATATAGATACTCATCATAACCTCTGGCTGGAGGTTTCCATGAGGGGCACATTCCAAGACAGTGTCCAAAATAAGCTCCCTTGCCCCTCATTTGCCTAAAGTCAGGGTGGCCTGGACATACTTCCTGTGAACCCGGAGTGATCAAATAGGCATGCCGTTAATACTGCACCGCTTCTTCAATTTGAGGCCTACTGAGTTAGAGGTATAGATTCTTTATGTAAATTAGAGTCATGAGAAAACCCAAGCACCTTTGCAGGGCTTTGAAGAACTCAATTGACACAAAGGATCCCTATTCTCACTTGATAGAGGTCAGGAACCTCACAGAGGAAAGCGAGACTTTATCCACAATGACTGGTGTATTTGCCATTTTGGTTTTGGATGCACACATGGGATCTATCTTTAGATCCATATGGTGCTGAGAATCTAAGCCACAACCTCACACAGGGCCAAGATACTAATTCAGACACATCCCTTTCCAAAGCAATTAAGCAAAGAGCCACAGGTGATGCCCAATCATTTCCATTTGAAAACTGTTTACTTCAGGCTTCACAAAGGGGTGGCCAGAGCAAGAACTTCCTGACATTCAGTTCATCAGAACAATATATAAGCAAAATGCCCAAAGCAGGGTTTTTCCACTGAGATTTTCCTGGTCACACTGATATCTGAGTTTTTTGAGATGCTCGCCATTCCCTTCAGCTATCCAGTACATGGCCATGTCACAGAGCTTGGAGGTGGTATATATGTTGGACACAAAACCATGATCCTTTTCTGGAGAGTGAACAGAGTTCATGAATAAACCTGGAAATTAGGAATGTATTAGGTTATGCCCATCTTTAAGTAAAGCCGCAAACCATTCATAAATTGGGCAGGATGAAATGGGAAGCTTTCTACTAGACAGGACACATCCATTGATGCACTCTCTTTTCTAATGTCTACAACCACGGACACCATGGGATACACAGACATAGAAACACTCTCCTTTTCAAACGACTTATGAGAAACAGTTCACTCCAAACCAAACAAACCACCTTTTTTTCCTATTCTCACAACATAAGACAAAATCACAAACTCACAACCACACCCACAAAGGCACCTCCTTACCCTAAGTAGGTCTGTGACTCTATGGAGTGTCCTCTGACTGGTGGGCCACACAATGTTCCCCCGAAATGTCCTGTCCTGTCTCAGATATGGTCTCCTTGGCCATCTCTATGAAGTTGTCAGGAGCCAGCGGTGGGCCACTATCTGCTTTTTCAGGAAAGGCCCCTTTTCAGAGCTCTCTTGGCTTTTGGCCATTCTAACATCAGTAGGTACAAAGAAAGACTGACTCTGTCCTTGGTAATTCCAAACAAGTGAACCCACTGGGACTGGTACTGGGACTGGCTCTGTGTGCCTGGCTTCCAGGATCCTAAGTTCAGAGAGTTCCATCACCAAGGGAGTAAGGTGAGGTCACTTCCTTCAGGAACTGAATGAGGTCACTGCCTTGGCAACCACTTTATCCTAACAGTTGCTTCCAAGTGTCTCATTAGATGGAGGCTTCCCCTACTTCCTGTGAAACATTCACAAGTTAGAATGGTATATCAACCATAGGAACCCGGTAATAGCTCTCCACACAGGCCTGGTTTGGTCCATCTCCTCTACATTGAGAAGAGAGGTTCTGATTCAGACACATCCCGTCATCCTGACCAGGTATTTTGCCATGGAAGATTACTTTTGCTTTCTCAGGTCCTCCATAGCTGACTACATATTCTCCAGGGATCATTTCTGCATTGAACTTGTGGTTCTCAACAGGTGAAAGATCCCCTACATTCCTGTATTGTAAGACCAACTCTGTCCCTGCTCTTCTTTAAATTTACATTGTGGGAACAGTGTATTGTTAGGGTTAATAAAATGTTTGATTTGGGTTAGAAATCATTCTGCTGGATGAATAATGGTATTGGGAACCTGCGATATTTTTAAAAATATAGAGGTGAAATATATAAATGAAAAAAGAAAGTCTAGGTAATTTTGAAGCCCAGAGGGGCAATGGGCCCTTCATTGGGATTCTTAGCTTTGATTTACGTTGTGCACAGATATCTCAGATAAATCGATATACAATGGCATAGGACCTTGTACCTTTTATGATTAAAATTCGAAGAGAACATCCTTTCAAAAAGGGATAGAAAGTAGGATTAGATAGATATTCGGTAGGTTAACAAAGAAGAGTGAGTATAGGACTTGGAACAAAAGTTCTTTAGCAATAGGGTTTGGGTTAAAGTGTGAAAGTAAATATCAGCACACTTGAAGGGTCAGTCACAATGATGAACAGTGGAAAATATGTAGGAAAGCAGATATCAATAGAGATACTACAAAATCAACAAATGGGCCAAGGACCTGAACAGACACTTCTCAGAAGAAGACATACAATCAATTAATAAGTACATGAAAAAATTCTCACCTTCTCTAGCAGTCAGAGAAATGCAAATCAAAACCACCCTAAGATACCATCTCACTCCAGTAAGATCGGCAGCCATTAGGATGTCAAACAATAATAAGTGCTAGCGAGGATGTGGGGAAAAGGGTACACTTGTACATTGCTGGTGGGACTGCAAAATGGTGCGGCCATTATGGAAAGCAGTATGGAGATTCCTGGGAAAGCTGGGAATGGAACCACCATTTGACCCAGCTATCGCCCTTCTCCGACTATTCCCTGAGGACCATAAAAGAGCATGCTATAGGGATACCGCCACATCAATGATCATAGCAGCACAATTCACAATAGGCAGACTGTGGAACCAACCTAGATGCCCTTCAATAGATGAATGGATAAAAAATAATGTGGCATCTATACACAATGGAGTATTATGCAGCACTAAAAAATGACAAATTCATGGAATTTGCAGGGAAATGGACGGCATTAGAGCAGATTATGCTAAGTGAAGCTAGCCAATCCTTAAAAAACAAATGCCAAATGTCTTCTTTGATTTAAGGAGAGCAATTAAGAACTGAACAGAGGGAAAGAGCATGAGGAAAATATTAACATTAAACTGAGACAAGTGATGGGAGGGAAAGGGAGAGAGAAGGGAAATTGCATGGAAACGGAAAGAACCCTCATCGTTATACGAAATCACATATACGAGGTTGTGAGGGGAAAGGGGGGGAAGGGAGAGAACGGAATAACAACAGATGAGGTAGAGAGGGAAGATGAAAGGGGAGGGGAGGGGGGATAGTAGGGGATAGGAAAGTCAGCAGAATACAACAGTCACTAATATGGCATTATGTAAACATTGAGAATGTGTAACTGATGTGATTCTGCAATCTGTATTTGGGGTAAAAATGGAAATGCATAACTCACTTGAATCAAATGTATGAAAGATGAAAAAAATAAAAATTAAAAAAGTACTAAATTGGCTCATCGTAAGAATAAAAAAAGAGATATTACAAAATCAGGCAAAGTATAAAGTGAGTGATATGATTAGATATTTGCAACAGGGTTGATTTTGAATATATAATCTTAGGAAGAAACAAATATGTAGTCACCAATAGGATTGATATTTGAGAGCATTAGGCAACCTGAACATGGAAGTAATCCATGTTCACTTTCCATTTAGGCTTTAGTACAATAATAAGTGTGAACTTTGCATTTTGTGTCCAGAATATTACTGTGATAAAATGTATATGTAGATTAGGTGACATGAGTATTTCTTTCACCATTTCTGCGAGTAATATTTTGAAGACATATACATAAGTATTGGTTGTACAAAAAGCTGTACCCTGTGTCTATGAATATACAGATAATGCATGAATAGACCATACTGTGAATAAATAGTATAGCTGGTTCCACTTTGAATAGTGGATTGAATTGATATTCACAAAGGAGTGGTCTGAGGCAAAAACCTTCCTGAAATTCAGGGCAACAGAACAATAGGTAAACAAAACGCACAAAGCAGGGTTTCTCCACTGAGACTTTCCTGGTCACACTGATATCTGAGTTTTCCTAGATGCTCGCCTTTCCCTTCAGCTATCCAGTACATAGCCATATCACATAGCTTGGAGGTAGTACATATCTTGGACATAAAACAATGAGGCAATTCTGGAGAGTGTCCAGAATTCAGGATGTAAACAGAAACTTTGAAAGATAGCAGGTGTTTCCCTTCAATAAGGAAAGCTGCAGTCCATTAATAAATCGGGCAGGATGAATGTTGCGAAGCTTTCTCCTAGACAGGACACATCCATTGATGCATTTTCTTTTCTAGTGTCTACAACCACGGACAGAGTGGGATACACAGACATAGAAGCACTCGCCTTGTCAAAGGACTTACTAGAAACAGTCCACGCCAATTCAAACAAACAGCCTTTCTTACATCTTCTCAGAACTTGAGAAAAAACCATACACACACCTACACCCACAAAGGCACCTCCTTTGTGGAGTGTCCTCTGAATGGTGGGCCATACTATATTCCCCCAAAATGGCCTGTTGTATCTCAAATCTGGTCTCCTTGGCCAACTCTGTGCAGTTGTCAGGAGCCAGCGGTGAACCAATACCTGCTTTCTCAGAAAGGTCTTTCTTCAGAGCTTTCCTGGCATTTGGCCATCCTCACATCTGTTGGTACTAAGAAAGACTGACTCTGTGCTTGGTAAATTGAAACAAGTGAGACCACAGGGACTGGGACTGCGACTGGCTCTGGGTGCCTCTCTTCCTGGATCCCAAGTTCAGAGAGTTCCATCACCAAGGAAGTGAAGTGAGGTCACTTCCTTCAGGAACAGAATGAGGTCACTGCCTTGGCAACCTCTTTGTCCTAACAGTAACTTCTAAGGGTCCCATGAGATGGAGTCTGTCCCTTCTTTCTGTCACACTTTCACAAGTTAGAATGGTAAATCAACCATAGGCACCTGGGAAGAGCTCTCCACACAGGCCTGATTTGGTCCATCTTCTCTACATTTAGAAGATAGAGGTTGATTCAGACACATCCATTCATCTTGACCAGGTTGTTTACCATAAAAGATGACTTTTCCTCTCTCAGGTCCTTCATAGCTGCCTATATCTTCTCCAGGGATCATTTCTGCATGGACCTTTGATGTTCTCAGAAGGTGGAAGATCCCCTACATTCCTGTATTGTAAGACCAACTCTGTCCCTCCTCTTTTGTAAAGTTAGATTGAGGGAACAGTGTATGTTTAGGGTTAATAACATATTTGATTTGGGTTAGGAATCTCTCTGCCCCATGAATAATGGTATTGGGAACCTGTGATATTTACAAGAATATATAGGTGAAATGTAAGTATGAAAACAGAAATCTAGGTAAGATTCGAAGTCAGAAGGGCATTGGGTCCTTGAGTGGGATTCTTAGGTTTGAATTATGTTCTGCATATATGTCTCCCACAAATTGAAATACAATAGTTTAGGACCTTATACCTTGGATGATTAATTGTCGAAGAGAACATCGAGTCAAAAAGCAATAGTCAGTAGGATTAGGAAGATAGTCAGTAGGTTTAGAAATAAGAGTGAGTATAGGATTTAGACCAAAATTTCTTTAGCAATAGGGTCTCGGGTAGACATTGAATGTAAATGTCAAGATATGTGAAGTGTCAGACACAATGATGAACTGGGGAATATATGTAGGAAAGCAGATATCAATAGAGATATAAGGAAATCAGGCAAAGTATAAACTGAGTGATAGGATTAGACATTTTCAACAGGCTTGAAGTTGAATATATAATCTTAGAAAGAAACAAATATGTAGTCACCAATAAGATTTACATTTGAGAGCATTAGGCAACCTGGATATGGTTGTTTTTAGTAATCCATGCTCACTTTCCATTTAGGCTTTGATACAATCATGAGTATGACCTTTGTTTTTTGTGTCCAGAATATTACTGTGATAAAAAAAAGAAATATATATATATATATATATATATATATATATATATATATATATATATATATATAGATAAGGTGACATGAATATTTCTTCTACCATTTTTGGGAGCAATGTTTTGAAGAGGTATAAATTAGTATTGGGGGAACAAAGAGGTGTACACTGTGTCTATGAATATAGAGATAATGCATTAATAGACCATACTGTGAATAAATAGCATACCTGGTTCCAACTTTAATAATGGATTGAATTGAAATGTGAAAATGTACAGGAAATCTTATATTGATATTCACACATTCATTCCAACCAATTATACATCTAATGGTAATATTAATGTTATGGTTTATCTTGAAGAGTGTGTGGGTTTAGCTTCAAAATTGATTATGGAAATCGAAAATAATGTGTTTGGAAAGAAGTCTCATGAAAAGACCAGTCAAGTAACATGGAGGAATACATGTGTTCTGAAGCAGGAAGTGATTAAAAGTGAAACAAATTCCTATAAATTTGTGAACTTGTGAATGAAATATATATCCTATGATGTGCAAAAACTGAAGAAATAGTAATGTACCAGTGTTGAATTAAAATGAATGTCAAAATAGACATCATGTCCCATAGGAATATACTTGCATTGATGTTAAACTGGGTCAGTTACTGTAGAAATATTAGGATTTGTAAGCACCAATGATTGAAGTTAGTTTTCAGCACTGGGAAACAAATATGTATTTCAGGTAGATGATTATTTCTGAGAATAATCTTGTGAAAAGTTGATTATAAATCCACATACATGAACATGAATGAATTTACGGAGTGTATATAAGACAAATATTTTTCATATTTTATAAAATCTGTAGAGTGTATGTGTATATATATATATATATATATATATATATATATATATATATATATATATATATACAAAAAAAACACAAAAAATCATTAAAAAGTATCAATATATATATGCCCATCGTAATTCATCATGTAATATATATCACCCTCAGATGCAAAAATATTTATTTTACTAAACATGGGTTTATGTATAATATTGTTCTAATAGGAAGCTCACCCATAGTTTGGATTTTCAGTTCCAACAGCGTTTAGGAGGACTGATCTCTTCTTACAATTTGTTTCTGCCAAGTCAGCCAACTCATAAAAATATACGTGTGATACCAAGTAGGAATCTATATGTGCATATAAAAAGTACATGTGCTGAGTAGGCTACAGAGAAAGGGAGACAGGAATTCACATATTTGTTAACTTTAAAAACGCATGGAGAGAGCTGGGGATGTGGCTCAAGTGGTAGCGCGCTCGCCTTGCATGCTTGCGGCATGGGTTCGATTCTCAGCACCACGTGCAAACAAAGATGTTGTGTCCGCCGATAACTAAAAAAATAAATATTATAGAATTCTCTCTCTCCTCTCTAACTCTCTCTTTAAAAAAAACACATGGAGGACTATTTCAATTAAAAATTGAGTAGATTTATAAAACCGACCCTTTATCATGCAAGAGGGAAGTCCAACTATACACCATGCCTCCTCTGAACTGCTTGTATTTTCATTTTTTTTGTTTATTTTTCTCCATCATATTAGGATTAGTAGTCAGAGTCTAGTAGGTTATGAGTTAGTGTCAGGGATTCAGTATTTCGAATGGAAAATTGGAAAATGGATCAATGTGTATGCAAATGTGTACTACAAAAAAATTTTCCCACTCTTATTCAGAACAATGCCTTGACATTACCTTCACCCCAAGTAAGACACAATTAGAGGAGAAGAGTTAGAAAATCTTTGAATACATATCTGAAATTGAAAATGCTTAGGGTTCACAACCTTGGAGATTGTAGAGGAGTTTCCAAAAGTAAGGGACAGTGTAAAAACTCTACAAACATGGAGATTTGCCTGCCTAAAGGCGTCTGGAGAAACTGTCTCTAGGTTGGGCACTTGAAATATATGTTTTTGTGAGGATCTTTAGCTTCCTTTCTAGTGAGACCATCAAAGCTGCGTCTTCATCTCTGTGATCTGGAGGACATGGTTTATAATTTTCCAATAAACATGAAGCAGCAGTGCTGAATTCTCTCTTGTATGTAAACTGTGGCCACTGGGGGCTAAGTGTCTCCCCATATGGACTGCGAAGCCATTTTATCATCCTCCACTTTTCCTAATGTTTCTTCCTGCTGCACTCGGAGTTTGGTATTTGCTTCACGAAATACAAGGAGTTCAACTGGGACACAGTGTTGCCGCGAGTTCTGTCACGTGTGGTGGATCAGGGTCTGCAGGAGAATGCACCAACAGGGCTTGTATACCACATAGGATGCCCCCTTGACCATAGCAACCTGATTCTGAACATTGCACTGAAACCTCTCCATATAACAAGTTGCCTTTACATATAAGGGTCTGCTGGCTGCACCATGTCAGTCACAAGCCATTTGGAAGCCAATGGCAGATCCACATGGCCCCACCTCAGATGTTTTATCACACATTTGCTCACCACTGCTCTAGGCCCACTACTCAGCAGGATCCAAATTATTGAGATCTCTGTTCTACACCATTTTCATCAAAACCAGTCAATCAAGGCACTGTCTGGTACACTCGTGATCAGCAACAGGACGTCCAAATGTTCTTCATTGCCACCTGGTCATTGGAATTTCAAAAATTTCATGGTATTTATCTAGCCAATTTTCAATTATGAAGTTGGAAGCACTATGGCTTTCAAATCATTCAGGAATCATTCAATGGTGAGGAAGCTCATTTCAATGAAAAATTTGAAGAACTCTCACAGGCAAGGCTTCCCAAAGAGTGGCCTAAAAGTCACATGAATCCAGGCCCATCGAGGTCTACAATTGAGGTCCATGTGTGTTTTGACTAGCAAATATGGCTTCCAAGTCTTTCAGAAAAAAATAATTTGATATCCTGGCTGAGATTCCCAGTGCTCTGTGGAAAGCCACCCTAGGACTAGATCTCAGTTTCCAACGGAGACTCTCATGCATGGCCTCCTAAATTCTTAACACAATTCATGGCAATACTTCTTTGATGATTGATCCAGAACTGAGTGTTTAAGGGGAATGACACCAGAGTTCAAGCCCAGGTGGATTCAGTCATCTCTTCCAACTGCCACACGAATGACTACAGTTAAAACCAAAACACTTCCACATGGTCCTCACCTTCTTCCAGAGAGACACTCATCATTACCTCTGGCTGGAGTTTTTCATGTGGGACGCATCCCAAGAGAGTGTCCGAAATAATCTTCCTTGCCCCTCATTTGCCTAAAGTCAGGGTGGCATGGTCACCCTTCCTGTGAACCTGGAGTGATCCAATAGGCCTGCTTCTCCAATTTGAGGCCTACTGACTCTCAGGGATAGATTCTTTAAGTGATTTGGAGTCACAAGAAAACACAAGCACCTCTGCAGTTCTTCAAAGAACTCATTTGACCTAAAGGATCCCTATTCTCACTTGATAGAGGTCAGAATCCTAACAGAGGAAGGCAAGAGACTCATGAACAATGACAGATTTTTGGCCATTTTGGTTTTGATTGCACACATGGAATCTATCTTTAGATCCATCATGTGCTGAGAATCTAAGCCACAACCTCATACAGGGCCAAGAGGCTGATTTAGACACATCCTTTTACAAGCAATTAAGCAAAGAGCCACAGGTGATGCCCATTCATTTCCATTTGAAAACTGTTTTCTTCAGGCTTCACAAAGGGGTGGCCTGAGGCAAAGACCTTCCCGACATTCAGGACAACAGAACCATAGGTAAGCAAATGAACCAAAGCAGGGTTTCTCCACTGAGAATTTCCGGGTCACACTGATATCTGAGTTTTCTAAGATGTTCCCATTCTCTACAGCTATCAAATATATGGACATGTCTCAGAGCTTGGAGGTGGTACATATCTTGGAAACAAAACCATGAGACTATTCTGGAGAGTGGCCAGAATTCAGGAAGAAAACAGGAACTTAGGAATTTAGTAGGTGTTGCCCATCCGTAAGGCAAACCAAAGTCCATTCTTCAATTAGGCAGGATGAATGCTGGGAAGTTTTCTACTATACAGGACACATCCTTTGATGCCTTCTCTTTTCTAATGTCTACAACCACGGACACAGTGGGATACTCAGACTTAGAAACACTAGCCTTGTCAAACGACTTACTAGAAACAGTCCACTCCAACCCAAAAAACCTGCCTTTCCTACCTATTCTCAGAACATGAGAGAAAAGCACAAACTCACTGAACACCCACAAAGGCACCTCCTTAACCCAAGTAGGTCTGTGACTATCTGGAGTGTCCTCTAACTGGTGGGCCATACTATGTTCCCCTGAAATGGCCTGTCCTTTCTCAGATCTGGTCTCCTTTGCCAACACTGTGAAGTTGTCAGGAGCCAGCGGTGAACCAATACCTGCTTTCTCAGGAAAGGCCCCTCTTCAGAGCTCTTCTGCCATTTGACAATCCTCATATCAGTCGGTACCAAGGAAGACTGACTCTGTCCTTTATAAATCCAAACAAGTGAGACCACTGGGACTGGGACTGGGACTGGCTCTGGGTGCCTGGCTTCCTGCATCACAATTTCAGATTTTTTGATCACCAAGGAAGAGAGGTGAGGTCACTTTCTTTAGGAACTGAATGAGGTCACTACCTTGGCCACCACTTTGTCCTAACAGTTGCTTCGAAAGGTCCCATGAAATGGAGGCTGCCCCTACTTCCTTTGACACTTTCACAAGTTAGAATGGTATATCAACCATAGGCACCTGTAAACAGCTCTCCACACAGGCATGGTTTCATCAGTTCTCTACATTAAGAAAGGAGAGGCAGATTCAGACACATCCCTTCATACTGACCCTGTTGTTTGCCATGGAATATGACTTTTCCCCTCTTAGGTCCTTCATAGCTGCCTGCAACTTCTTCAGGGTATAATTTCTGCATGGTCCTTTGATGTTCTCAGCAGGTGGAAGATCCCCTACATTACTGTATTGTAAGATAAACTCTGTCTCGGCTCTTCTGTAAAGTTAGTTTGAGGGAACAATGTATGGTTAGGCTTAATAACATGTTTCATTTGAGTTAGGAATCATTCTGCTTAATGAATAATGGTATTGGGAACTTGCGATATTTACAAGAATATATTGGTGAAATATAAGTTTGAAAACAGAAATCTAGATAAGATTTGAATCCAGGAAGGGCATTGGGCTGTTGATTGGGATACTTAGCTTTGAATTATGTTCTGCACAGATGTCTCAGATAAATCAATATACAATGGCATAGGACCTTGTACCTTGGATGATTGCTTGTCGAAGAGATCATCCAGTCAAAAAGGGATAGTCTTTAGGATTAGGAAGATAGTCGGTATGTTAGAAAAAAGAGTGAGTATAGGATTTGGACCAAAAGTTCTTTAGCAATAGGGTTTCGGATAAAGAGTGAATGTAAATGTCAGCACATGTGAAGAGTCAGTCACAATGATGAACTGGGGAAAATATGTAGGAAAGCAGATATCAATAGAGACATTAGGAAATCAGGAAAATATAAAGAGAGTGATAGGATTAGTCATTTTCAACAGGGTTGAGGTTGAATATATTATCTTAAGAAGAAACAAATATGTAGTCACCAATAGGATTGATTTGAGAGCGTTAGGCAACCTGGATATGGATGTGTTTAGTAATCCATGCTCACTTTCCATTTAGGCTTTGGTGAAAGGTTAATAAAATAGGTACTTGTTACTTACTGTTTTTCTGTATGCTTAACAAAACACTGTTGAAGTCTTGAGGACTGTTTGCTAATCTTGTTTCCAGAATGTGCTGTCCCCAACTGCCAAACTGCAAATGTATACCCTCACCCGTTTGCACGCAAACCACCCACTTGCCCTGACCCATCAATAAACTTCCCTCCCTGCCCTCTCCAAGGAAAGCATATAAGCTCTGCTTAAGCTGTTCTCATTGCTCTCTGCTCTATTCAAGTGAGCTCTGAGCCCCAGAATGCTGGACCCATTATAAACCATTTACTGTTGCATGAGACATTCCTCTGGTGGTCTCTTCTCTGATGCTTTCCCGACCTTTACATCTGGAGGCACGAGCAAGATCCGGCAGCGGCGGATGAAAGATCCCCAAGGGGCTCCTTTCAGGGTAAGTAAGGGAACTCTTTTTGGTTTTAGGTTTCAGGTTAGGGCTTGGCAAAATGGCTATTGGTGATGAGCGTGAGCTCTCTCTGACAGAGGCTGACATACGTGTCACAGAGCCACAGGCCACGTCCCTGGGGGATGCCCCAGAGGACTCAGGAAATCGAGGAACAATAGTCTCCTTGACTCAGTGATATTTTGCTTCAGATTCAGTATTGCCAGCCCATCAGGTTTTGCCGGCTACTCAGTCCTGGCCTCAGTATTGGACGTCCATTGCCTGTCTTTATTGTCTTGTCTTGTCAGTGTAGTGTGTGATTGCTTTCACTGTTTGTGTATCTCTCATTTTGGGACAGAGAACTTCAACACCTCTCTTCCTGACCCTTGATCACTGGACCAAAGTCTATGCAAGGCCCAGAATCTTTCTTTTTCAGTAAATTGCTGGACCTGGCAGACCCTCTGTGCCTCAGAATGACCCACCTTTGGAGTTGGATAGCCCCTAGAAACATCTACTTCCCACTAATTTGAAACGTCAGAGATTTTGTCTTTCAACCGGGGCCACATAGACATCCAGATCAACAGCCATATATCTTAACTTTGCAGGACCTCTTCAAATCTCCTCCTACATGGGTGAAGCCTTTCTTTGTCTCTGCGCCCACTCCTACTCCTTCCACTATGATTCTCTCACAAACCCTCTGCTCTTCCTCCTCCAACCTCTGTTCTCCCTGAGTCTCAAGACTCTACTGGACTCTCCTACCCTTCTTATCCGCTGCCGTCGTCCACCAACCCCCAACAACCTCTAAGTGATTCCTTTGCTGCTGACTCAGCCTCTCCGCCATTGGAGAAAGCTAGGCCGGCCCAGCGCCCACCAGATGACTCCCCCTTGTCACAAACACAGCCCCTCCTTCCCTGGAGGAAGCTGGCCCGGCTAAAAGAACTCAAAGAACTCCCTGGCATTTTCACACCTGCCTACTTGGGATGACTGCCAACAAATCCTAGGGATTCTCTTCATGACAGAGGAACGAGAGAGAAACTTTCTGGAAGCTAGAAAAAAATATCCTCGGACCAGATGGGTGACCAACACAACTTCCCAACATTATCAAAGCCGGCTTACCCTTGAACTGACCCAACTGGGACCCCGACACCTTTGAAGGTAGGGAGCATCTGTCCACTTATTGCCGGGCCCTAATAGTGGGTTTCCAACCGGCCGCTAGCCAACCAAATAATTTGGCCAAGTAAGAGAGATTATTCAAGGGCCTGATGAATATCCCTCTATGTTTCTAGAGAGAATTATGGAGGCATATAGGAGATATACTCCTTTCGATCTTCAGGCAGAGGATCAAAAGACATATGTCATGATGGCCTTCATTGGGCAAGCTGATCTGGATATTAAAAGAAAGTTACAATACTTAGATGGATTACAAGATATGACTTTGAGAGATTTACTCAGGGTAGCCGAGAAAGTATCCTATAAGAGAGAAACAGAGAGAACGAAAGGGAGCAAAGGGAGGATGACAGATGAAAAAGACAGATGAAGGTATTAACTAAGGTCCTGGTCACAACAATAAATAGGCCAGAAATTAAGAAACAGGGAGACAAGAAGCGATACCTGGGTCCCCACCAGAGGCCACCCTTGGCCTCAGATCAATGTGCCTACTGTAAAGAAAAAGGACACTGAGCCAAAAAGTGCCCTAGAAAGAGACAGCCACGCCAGACAGCCTTTCTGACTCTGGAGGTTGACTGAGAATGTCGGGGCTCAGATCCCTTCCCCGAGCTCAGGGTAACTTTTGAAGTGAAGGGGACCCCATAAACTTTGAAGTGGATACAGCAGCAGTATACTCAGCCCTTAAGGCCCCACTGGGCCCTCTATCAAATAAAAGGTCTCTAGTTCAAAGGGCTAACAGCAGTAAATATCAGACTTAGACAACTAAGAGGACCATGGACATGGGGAAAGGAAAAATCCAACATTCCTTCCTAGTAATCCCAGAATGCCTGGCCCCATTGATGGACAGAGATCTGCTCAGTAAGCTCCGGGCCAAAACAACTTTTAACCCCGAAGGCCCCAAAATGAAATTTCTAAATCCTTCATTAAAAACTCCTATAGTCATGGCTTTATAAATGTCAGTCGAAGATGAACATCCACTTTTCACACACCCCAAGAATGATCAAACAGGCAAGCTACCCCAGAAATGGATAACAGATTACCCAGATGCCTGGGCAAAAATTGTTGGGTTAGGCCTAGCCATGAAACAACCTCCAAGAACAGTGGAGTTAAAAACCTCAGCCTCCCCAATCAATGTCAAACAACATCCTCTGAGCAAAAATGCTAAAGATGGGTTAAGGCCCCATATTCAGAAATATCTGGCTTTAGGGTCCTAAGGCCCTGTCAATCGGCCTGGAACACTCCCCTGCTACCGGTAAAAAATCCAGGAACTGGGGACTATCCCCGTTCAAGACCTGAGAGAGATCAACAACAGAGTGCAGGACATTCACCCCACGGTAAATAATTTGTACAATCTGCTTATCACTCTGAACCCTGAGTAGAAATGGTATGGACATAAAGATGCTATCTTTTGCATGCCTCTGCATAAAGACAGTCAGTTTCTGTTTGCTTTTGAGTGGGTAGACCCAGAAACCGGAACGTATGGTAAACGAACATGGACTAGACTCTCACAGGGGTTCAAAAACTCCCCCACTCTCTTTGATGAAGCCCTCCACAGAGATGTCAACAACTTCAGAACTATGCACCCCGAAGTCACCCAGCTTCAATACGTGGATGACCTGCTACTGCAGCCAACACCAAGGAAAACTGTGAGTCTGGGAACCAAGCACTATTATGTAAGCTTGCTCAACTCGGGTATAGAGCTTCTTCCAAAAAACCCCAAATTTGCCAGCAAGAAGTAGTCTTCCTGGGCTATTCCCTTAGAGGTGGTAAACGTTGGCTCACTGAGCCCAGAAAACAAACGGTTGTGCAGATACCCCCCGCCCCCAGCAGCAGACAACACAAAGAGTTTCTTGGGACTACTGGGTTTTGCAGGTTATGGATTCCTGTGTTTGCGTCCTTAACTTCTCCTTTATACCCGCTGTTAAAGGGAGATGCCCAATTCCAATGGACCCCTGAGCACCAGCAAGCTTTTGATAACATCTTACGACACTGGCACTGAACTCCTCAACTTCACTGAGCCAAGCCTGCAATTTCAGAAAGCCCTACACTACGTTAAAAATGTACATCAATTCACACACCTTGGTCCAAAGAAACTGCAGGCATTCCTGAAGGATCAAGAACAGAGTTTTCCACTAACCGACTCACAGCGAAAGGACATAACAGAACGGGTAACAAAACCCTGTCCGTTCTGTCAATAGAACAATTACCCTTCCAAGCTTCCTGCAGGAAAGCACCTATGAGCAACCAGACCAGGAAATTCTGGGAAGTGGACTTTACTGAAATTTAGCCAGCAAGGTATGGACTTCAATATCTCCTAGTGTTTGTAGATATATTTTCAGGATGGATTGAAGCCTTCCCCACAAAAAAAAAAAAAGGCACAAATGGTGGTAGAAAATCCTGAAAGATATTTTTCTATGATACGGCCTACCTAAGGTAATAGGGTCTGATAATTTACCGGCGTTCATGGCCCAGGTAAGTAAGGGGTTAGCCAGGATCCTGGGGATAAATTGGAAGTTACATTGTGCTTATAGACCCCAGAGCTCAGGACAGGTTAAAAAAAATTAATAGAACCATTAAAGAGACCTTAACGAAATTAAGCTTAGAGAGGGCATCAAAGATTGGACTATGCTCCTGCCTTATGCACTGTTTCATGCAAGAAATACTCCCTCTGTTTCTTTGTGTAACCTCACCTCCTATGAAATTCTCTATGGGGCCCCTGCTCCAGTAAGGACCTAACCACAACTCTAAGACCTACCGATCCCTTCCACACCCCCTTGCTTGACAAACTTCAAGCTATTGAAAGAACTCAGGGATACCTGTCAAAACAGCTGGCCACTGCCTACCAACCTGGTGAAGAGGAGACTCCACATCGATATCAAAAAAGAGACTTCATCTACATAAGATGACATCAGGTGTCATCCCTGGAACCCCGCTGGACAGGACCATACCAGGTGCTACTTATAAAACCTACAGTGGTAAAGGTAGACGGAATCACTTCCTGGATCCTAATTTTCATCTCAAGCCTGTGCCCTGTCCAGACTCTGGCTTGAAAGTGGAAAAGACTGGTAACCCTTTCAAATTGCATATTTGCCATGTGGATAAGGCTATAGACTCTCCCCTTGGCCACCACTAGTCCTAACCATCATCAGCCCATTCAGCAGCGATGGCTGATCACAAATCCTATTAGACAAGAAGTATGGTCTGTCTCACATACAGCCCCCTTAGGGACCTGGTGGCCAACTCTCCACCCAGATATTTGTCAGCTGGGTATACGTCTTTCCAATTGGGATATCTCTGATGAAGAGGATCCCACTAAAATTCCATTAAATTTCTCCAGTACCATAGATAATGGAAACAAACATTATGGATGTAGGGACACGCAAGCCTGATGCAGGTTGGCTAGCCTAGATTACTATGTTTGCCCGGTGGACTATCAAAGCCACAAACAACCACGGCTGTGTGGGGGAAAAGCCGTCTTCTTCCGTAAGTCATGGGGATGTGAGCATACAGGGGCTGCCTGGTGGAACCCAAACTCCTCATCAAATTCAGTTCACAGCATTGGCCATATTACCAATTAGACAACCAAAACCGATGGCCGCCAGAGGAGTCTCTAGATCCTCAAATTCTGTGTGACTATTTCAACTTCGGCAAGTGCTCAAAAGGATTGAAGAAAATTCCCCTATGTGTAGGCCTTTTCCCTCCTTTGCTCACATCACGAAATATGTTTCTCCAATAGATCCTTCTGCTCCAGATTCTCTGCTGTCACTCTCACATCAACAACCTGATTTCTCCCCTCCAATTACTAGATCAAAACCCCAAACCTCCGATGGTTCTCAGACCATTGCCCCCATGCTGAGGCAGCAGGTACTGAGGTACCCTTCCACCCACTCACTCCTCTCTTCTCCTGTCAGTGCCCACACCGGGTCCCACCAGGTCCTCTTACCAGCTAACCCAAAGCTCAAACCAGCTGAGGAGTGCCCTCAGACGCCTATCCAAGATGTAATGAAAATGGCCTTTAAAGTTGCTTTGTCATCACTAAAAACAGGTTACTAAGAATTTAAAGTCCCTCACAGGCTTTTTAGATACTCATTCCCATCTTCCCATCTGCTCTACCTGTTCTACTGCTCAAGTTTTGTTGCCAGGAAAATCCCAAACCCTTTTTCCATTATTCTTTTATATCTCTTTTTCCTCATTCTCAGAACCACAGAACTGCTCTCACCCCCTGCCTTCCCCGTCTTCCCCTCTGTACCAGGCCCACAGAAAAATCTTAAATGGCCTTCTCCAGAAGTCTTCATCGTGGCTGACTTTAGGACTTTCAGCAACAAAGTCCCTATAAAAGAGTTCAGTGTAGATAAACTTCCTCTTTTCGTGTTGCTCTGTTATACTTGGCCACTGGCTGGAAAAATCAGCCCTTCTAAGCTAGACACCCCCTTACTAGTTTTTCACAAAATATGTGAACAAGGCCTCTGGCCTTGAGCTGAGGCTTCCAGAGATGGCTACATTTCCAAGATAAAGAAGTTACCAACTGGGCTCCATGGTAACAGCTGGCAGGGAGAAAATAAAAGAGAAGAAAAAAGCTCTCCCCCTCCCAGGTGTCCTTAATAAGTTATCTTTCCCAGAGAAGAGGAAAATAAAAACAGAACCAAAAACTGCTTTTTGTGAACTTCTGCAGACTGGGAATTTCTGAGTCTTTTCCCTTACACGTTGGGTAGAAAATTCTGAAACTACCTAAACTTGGGATTCAGGGGATTAATTGATTACAACAGAAGCAATGCCCTCTATATCCGGTTGCAACCAAATAGGACTGTTTCCCTGTCTTTGGTGCTATCTTAGGTGCCTTGCCTTGTCCATACCTACAACAGTATAATTATATATACTTAAACATTGTTTATTCATAAAATTATCAGCAGATGTGATTAATTATGTAATGGTGCAGATGTTTCCCCGAGTGCTCTATCATGAGGCAGGATCATTTAAATTTCAAATAGGGGGGCATACAACCCGGTTCCGCTGGCAACCTGTATCCTTCACTTTAGCCATCCTATGAGGAATAGTAGTTGCTGCAGAGAAGGGCACAGGAACCACTGCCCTAATCCATGGGACACAACAAATGACCCAATTAGAAGCAGCAATAGACCAAAACTTAAAGATATTAAAAAACCACCATCACAGCTTTACAAGAATCTTTAACCTCTCTCTCTGAAGTTGTTTTACAGAACAGGCGAGCGTTCAACCTCCTCTTCATGAGAGAAGGGGCCTTTGTCCTGCATTGAGGGAAGAATGTTGTTATTATGCCTACCATACTGGAGTTGTAAAAGAATCTATGATTAAGTTAAGAAGACGCATTGAAGAGCATCAACAAGAGAGAGAGGCCCAAAAAGGGTGGTTTGAGTCTTGGTTCACAGAGTCCCCCTGGGTAACTATGCTTTTATCAGCCCTGGCCGGTCCATTAATAATCCTCACATTATTGCTAACTGTAGGACCCTGTTTGCTCAACCGTGTAGTTTCCTTTCTCCAAGCTCAAATTGGACAAGTTAAACTTATGGTAATCAGAAATCAATATACCACACTAGCAGACATAAAATGTGACATCCTCAATGATCACTATTATGATTTAATGTAACCAAAAGAAAGTGGGGAATGAAAGGTAAATAAAATAGGTAATTGTCACTTCCAGTTTTACGGTATGCTTAACAAAACACTGTTGATATCTTGAGAACTGTTCGCTAATCTTGTTCCCTGAATGTTCTGTACCAACTGCAAAACTGCAGAATGTACTCCCTCACCCATTTGCACGCAAACTGCCCACTCGCCCTGACCCATCAATAATCTTCCCTCCCTGCCCTCTCCAAGGAAAGTATATAAGCTCTACTTAAGCTGTTCTCAGGGCTCTCTGCTCTATTCAAGGGAGCTCTGAGCCCCAGCATGTTGGACCCCCATAAACTTTTGGCTGTTGCATTAGACAGTCCCTGGTAGTCTCTTCCTCCGATGCTCGCCTGACATTTACATTGGTAAAATAATAAGTGTGACCATTGCTTCTGTGTCGAAATGTACAAATTATTATTGGGGGTACAAATAGGTGTACCCTGTGATATGAATATAGATATAATGCATGAATAGACAATACTGTGAATAAATAATATAATGGATTCCAAATTTAATAATGGATTCAATTGATATCTGAAAATATACAGGAAATCTTATATTGATATACATACATTCATTCCAACCAGTTAAACATCTAAACGTTATATTAGGATTATGATTTATCATGAAGAGTGTGTGAGTTTTTCTTCAAAATTGATTATGGAAGTTGAAAATAATGTGTTTGGAAAGAAGTCTCATGAAAAGACCAGACAAGAAACCTGGAGGAATCCATGTGTTCTGAAGCAGGAAGTTATTGAAAGTGAAACAAATGCCTATAAGTTTGCTAACTTGTGGATGAAATATATATCTTATGATGTGCATAAATTGAAGAAATAGTAATGTAGCAGTGTTGAATAAAAATGAATGTCAAAATACACATCATGTCCCATAGTAATCTACTTGCATTGATGTTAAACTGGGTCAGTTACTGTACAAATTTAGTATTTGTATGCAACGTTAACTAAAGTTAGTTTTCAGTACTGGTAACAAATATGTATTTCAGGTGGATGAATATTTCTGAGAATAATCTTGTGAATACTTGATTATAAATCCATACACATGAACATGAATGAATTTAGGGAGTGTATATAAGACACATATATTTCATATTTTGAAAAATCTGGAGAGTATATATATATATATATATATATATATATATATATATATATATATATATATACAAAAAACACACATGCAGAGACATTAAATTACCAATATATATGCCAATCGAAATTTATCATGAAATATATATCATCCACAGATGCAAAAATATTTCTTTTACTGAACATGGATTTATGTTTAATGTTATTCAACTAGGAAGCTCACCCATAGGTTGAATTTTAAGATCCAACAGGGTTTAGGAGGAGTGATCTCTTCTCATAATTTGTATCTGCCAAGTCAGCCACCTCACAAGAATGTACATGTGATACCAGGTAGGATTCTATATGTGCATATAAAAATACATGTTCTGAATAGGCTACAGGGAAAGGGAGACAGGAATTTATATATTTTTAACTTTAAAAACACAAGGAGAACTATTTCAATTAAAAATTAACTAGATTTATAACACCTACCCTTCATAATGCAAATGGCAAGTACAAGTATACACCATGCCTCCTTTGAACTGCTTGTATTTCTATTCTGTTTGGGTTAGTTTTCTCCATCATATTAGGATTAGCAGTCAGAGTCTAGTAGTTTATGAGTTAGTGTCAGGGATTAAGTATTTCGAATGGAAAATTGTAAAATGAATCCAATGTGTATGCATATATGTGCTACACAAAAATCTTCCCACTCTCATCCATAACAATGCCTTGACATTAACTTCGCCCCAAGTAAGACACAATTAGAGGAGAAGAGTTAGAAAATCTGTGAATGCATATGTGGAATGGAATATACTCAGGATTTCACAAACTTGGAAGTGGTAGAGCAGTTTCCAAAAGTAAGGCACATGGTAAACACTCCACAAACATGGAGTTCTGCTGGCCTAAAGACTTCTTGATAAACTGCCTCTGAGGTTGGGCACTTGAAATATATGTTGTTGTCAGTAGCTTTAGCTTACTTTCTAGTGAGACCATCAAAGCTGGGTCTGCATCTATGTGACCTGGAGGACATTGTTTCTAATTTTCCAATGAACATGAGGCAGCAGTGCGAATACTCTCTTTGTAGTTAAACTATGGCCACTGGGAGCTAAGTGACTCACCGTGTGAACTGTGAAGCCATTTGGTCCTCCTCCACTTTTCGTGGTGGTTCTTGCTGCTGCACTGGGACTTTGGTATTTTCTTCATGAAATACAAGGAGATCAACTGGGACACAGTGCTGGAGGGAGTTCTGTCACGTGTGGAGGTCACGGTCTGCATGTGAATGCACCAACCAGGATTCTATCCCACATGGGTTGCCCCTTTGTCCATAGCAACCTGATTCTGAACATTGCCTTGAAATCTCCCTATACAAAAAGATGCCTTTACATGGAAGGTTCTGCTGGCTGTACCATGTCATTCACAAGCCATTTGGAAGCCAGTGGCAGATCCACATGGCCCCACCACATGTTTTATCACACTCCTTCACACCACTGCTCTAGGCCCACTAATTTGCAGGCTCCAACTTACTGGCATCTCTGTTCTACACAATTTTCATGAAACCTAGTCAGTCAAGGCACTGTCTGATACACTCATGATCAGCAATAGGACATCCAAAGATTCTCCAGTGCCACCTGGTCATGGGAATTCCAAAAATTTCATGGTGTTTATCAAGCCATTTTTTTGAGGATGAAGTTGGAGGAACTGTGGTTTTCAAAAACCATTAAATGTTGAGGAGCTCATTTCAATGAAACTCTGGAGAACTCTCATAGGCAAGGCTTCCCAAAGAGTTGTCAAAAGGTCACATGAAGCCAGTCCAATTGAAGTCTACAATGTGAGGTACATGTGTGTTTTGACTCTCAGCTATGGCTGCCAAGACTTTAAGAAGAAAATCATGGATTATCTTGGCTGAGATTCCCAGTGCTCTGTGGCCTTGATCTAAGTTTATAAGGGCTACTCTCATGCGTGGGCTCCTAAAATCCCAACAAAGCTTATGGCAATACTTCTCTGAGGTCAGTTCCAGAATTCAGTCTCTATAGGGATTCACACTAGAGTTCAAGCCCAGGTGGACCCAGTGATTTTTTCCAATCGCCACACAAATGACCAAAATTTAAACGAAAACACTCCCATATGGCCCTCATCTTTTCCACATAGACACTCATCATAACCTCTAGCTGGAGGTTTCTATGAGGGGCGCTGGACAAGACAGTGTCCAAAATAAGCTCACTTGCCCGTCATTTGCCTAAAGTCAGGGTGGCCTGGAAACCCTTCCTCTGAACCAGGAGTGATCAAATAGGCCTACCATTATTACTGTTCCACTTCTCCAATTTGAGGCCTACTGACTGTGGGGTTTAAATTCTTCATGTGGATTGGGGTAATGAGAAAACCCAAGCACCAATGGGCTAGACTCTGAAGGGCTTTGAAAAACTCATTTGACCCAAAGGATTCCTATTCTCACCTTATGGAGGTCAGGAAACTTACAGAGGAAGGTGAGAGACTTCACCCATAATGAGTACTCTTTTGGCCATTTTGGTTTTGGATGCACACATGGCATCTTTCTTTAGATCCATCAGGTGCTGAGAATCTAAGCCACAGCCTCACACAGGGCCAAGAGGCTGATTCAGACACATCCCTTTTGAAATCAATTACTCAAAGAGGGACAGGTGATGCCATTCATTTACATTAGAGAACTGTTTTATTCAGGCTTCACAATGGGGTGGCCTTAGGCAAAGACCTTCCTGACATTCAGTGCTATAGAACAATAGGTAAGCAAAAGTCCCAAAGCAGGGTTTCTCTACTGAGACTTTCCTGGTAACATTGATATCTGAGTTTTCTGAGATTCTCGCCATTCCCTTCAGCTATCCAGTACATGGTCAAGTCACAGAGCTTGGAGGTGGTACCTATCTTGGTCACAAAATCATGAGCCTATTCTGGAGAGTGGCCAGAATTCAGGAAGAAAACAGGAACTTAGGAAGATTTCAGGTCTTGCCCACAAATAAGGCAACCCTCTGTCCTTTTATAAATTGGGCAGCGTGAATGTTGGGAAGCTTTCTCCTAGACAGGACACATCCATTGATGCATTTTCTTTTGTAATGTCTACACCCACGGACACAGTGGGATACACAGACATAGAAACACTTGCCTTGTCAAATGACTTAATAGAAACAGTCCACTCCAAACCAAACAAACCAACTTTCCTACCTATTCTCAGAACATGAGACAAAACCACAAACCCACACTCATTCCCACAAATGCACCTCCTTCCCCCAAGAAGGTCTGTTACTAACCGGAGTGTCCTCTGCCTGGTGAGCCATTCTTTGTTCACCCGAAATGGCCTGTCTGTTCTCAAATCTGGACTCCTTGGCCCACTCTGTGAAGTTGTCAGGAGCCAGCTTTGAGCCGCCACTACCTGCATTCTCAGGGAAGACACCTCTTCAGATTTTTTCTGGCATTTGACCATCTTCACATCTGTAAGTACCAAGAAAGACTGACTCTTTCCATGATAAATCCAAAAAAGTGAGATCTTTCTGACTGTTACTGGGCCTGACCCTGGGTGCCTGGTTTCTGGGATCCCAAGTTCAGAGAGTTCCATCACAAAGAAGTGAGGTAGGTCACTTCCTTCGTGAACTGAATGAGCTCACAGCCTTGGAAAACACTTTGTCCTAACAGTTTCTTCCTAAGGTCCCATGAGATGGAGGCTGCCCCTACTTCCTGTGACAATTTCACAAGTTAGAATGGTATATCAACAATAGGTACTGGGGGAGAGATCTCCACACAGGGTTGGTTTGGTCCATTTTGTCTACATTAAAATGTGAGAGGCTTATTCAGACACATCTCTTCATCCTGACCAGGTTGTTTGCCATGGAAAATGACTTTTGCTCTCTCAGGTCCTTCATAGCATTCTATATCTTCTTCAGGGATAATTTCTGCATGGATCTTTGAGATTCTCAGCAGGTGGAAGATCCCCTATATTCCTGGATTGTAAGACCAACTCTATCCCTGCACTGCTGTAAAGTTAGATTGAGGGAACAGTGTATGGTTAATGTTAATATCATGTTCTATTTGCGTTAGGAATCATTCTGCTGGATGAATAACGGTATTGGGAACCTGAGATATTTACAAGAATATATAGGTGAAATATAAGTATGGAAACAGAAATCTAGGGAAGACTTGAAGCCAAGTAGGACTTTGGGCCCTTGAGTAGCATACTTTGCTTTGAATTATATTCTGCACAGATGTCTCAGATAAATTGATATACAAAGAAATAGGATCGTATACACTAGATGATTGAATAACATACAGAATATCCAATAAAAAAGGGATAGTCTGTAGGATTAGCAAGATAGTCAGTAGGTTTAGAAAGAAGAATGAGTATAGGATTTGTACCAAAAGTTCTTTACAAATAAGGTTTCGGGTAGAGAGTGAATGTAAATGTCAGCACATGTGAAGAGTCAGTCACAATGACGAATTGGGGAAAATATGTAGGAAAGCAGATATAAATAGAGACATTAGGAAGTCAGTAAAAGTATGAAGTGTGTAATTTGTTTAGACATTTTCAACGGTTTGAGTCTGAATATATAACCTTAGGCAGAAACTAATATGTTGTCACAAATTGGATTGACTTTTGAGAGCATTAGGTAACCAGGACATGGATGTTTTTATTAATCCATGCTCACTTTTTATTTAGGCTTTGGTAAAATCATAAGTGTGACCTTTGCATTTTGTGTCCAGAATAATATTGTGATAAAATGTATATGTAGATCAGGTGACTTGAGTATTTCTTCCACCATTTCTGTAGCAATATTTTGTAGACGTATAAATTACTATTGAGGGTACAAATAGGTGTATCCTGTGTCTATGAATATGCAGATAATGCATGAATAAACCATACTGAGTGTAAATAATATAACTTGCTCTACTTTAAATAATGGATTGAATTGATATCTGAAAATATAAAAGAAATCTCATATTGATATACAATCATTCACTGCAACCAGTTATACATCTAATGGTAATATTATGGTTGTGGTTTATCCTGAAAGGTGTGTGAGTTTTGTTTCAAAAGTGATTATGGAAATCAAAAATAATGTGTTTGGAAAGAAGTCTCATGAAAAGAATAGTCAAGAAACCTGTAAGAATACATGTGTTCTCAAGAAGGAAGTGATTGAACATTATATATCATACTATATATAATGTGCATAAACTGCAGAAATAGTAATGTACCAATGTTGAATAAAAATGAACATCAAAATACACATCATGTCCCATAGGAATCTAGTTGCATTGATGTTAATCTGGGTCAGTTACTGTAGAAATATTACGATTTTTATGCACCATTCACTGAAGTTACTTTTCAGTACCAGGAAAAAAGTATGTATTTAAGTTGGATGAATATTTCTGAGAATAATCTTGTGAAAATTTGATTATAAATCCACATAAATCACAAAACTTTATAAACACAAAAGTCACATGGACATTAAAATGTAGCAATATATATGCCAATTTAAATCCATCTTGAAATATATATCATCCACTGATCCAAAACTATTTATTTAATGAACTTGAATTTATGTATAATGTTGTTCACCTAGGTAGCTCCCCCATAGATTGAATTTTCTGTTCCAAATCAGTGTTTAGGAGGAGTGATCTCCTAAATGTGTATGCAAATATGTGCTACACAAAAATCTTCCCACTCTCATCCAGAACAATGCCTTGATATTACCTTCACCCCAAGTAAGACACAGTTGGAGGACATGAGTTAGAAAATCTGTGAATACATATCTGGAATGTAAAATGGTCAGGAGTTCACAACCTTGCAGGTTGTAGAGGAGTTTCCAAAAGTAAAGGACAGGCTTGATAGACCCAACCTGATCTTTTATTAGAATTGGGAGCCATCTTGCCAGAAAGCCATGAAAAGATAATTTGGGCTTTACTATAAATTACTGCAAATTCTGAACCTGCTTGGAATGCCTGTCCGTGCCTTGAACTCATCCATGCCTGGCTCTCTGACCAGATAACAGTGCTCTCTGAAACATTAGTGACACCTAATAAATATTGGCCTTCCCAGCCCAGACAACGACCCTCTCTGAGTCTCTAATGGTCCTCATAATTTCTGATGTTGGGGCCAGCAAAAAAAATGTAAACTACCATCAGTGTGATGCTTTCAAAGTTCTGTTATCTGTAACCCCCTTTTTGTGTAACTTTCTGGGCTATATAGCTGGGCTGTAGGAAAGGTGGTGTTGCTGTCTTGTTCCCGCCATTTTTGGAGGGAGAGGCAGCCTGGCCAGTTTTAATAATAAGCCTGCCTTAATTTGATTTTAATTGGAGTCACTGGTCTTTTCTTGCATCCTATTCCAACATTTTGGAGTTCCCCAGTGAGATGACCCTGCCCGACCAGATCACAAGACCAGACTGCTGAAAATTCTGAAGCTGGCCTTCCATCCAGGGCTACGGGCTGGGGAGCCACTCTAGGGGGTGCACAACTTGAGATGTTCCAAGGCCTTGGAGTGAGCCGTCGGTCTGGGGAGCACTGCAGTGAACCACCGCACTGAAACTATTAGCAAGTACCTGGTGGAGGAGGCCTCCATAGGTAAGTGGCACCTTGATAACATCTTATATCTGGTTAAGGGAGATCTCTTCTAATGACAGAGAGGTGGCCTGGGGAGGCTCACATTCACTCCTATCCAGGATAGTAATGAGAATCGTTCTGTCCTCTGTTCCGTTCTGTAGGGAATTCCTCTGGAAGGTTAGAGAGGTGCCGAGGGACACGCATGCGCTCCTACCCCAGAGCTTTAGCAAGACGTTGAATTGCTCATCTGTTTTTCTGTTTTGGCACCGGGATTCTGTTTTTTTTTTTTTTTTTTTTTTTTTTGTGTGTGTGTGTGTGTGTTTTGTTCTGTGTTCTATATGTTTTTTGTTTGTTTGTTTTTGTGCATTTTGTTTTGTGATTTCTGTGATAAAATCTTAAGGATATTGAACGTGAAAACGGGTAACAAAGCAAGTAAGCCTGACACCCCTTTGGACTGTGTTTTAAGGAACTGTGATGAACTTTTCCACCATTTGTTAAGCAGAATGAGAGAAGGCCCTAGCTGGCTGCCTGGAGCACACCCAGTGCAGATGGTAATGCCTGCTGGGGAATGAAGAACTGAGTATCTCCCAGCATCTGCCGAAGCCCTGTTGCTTCAGGGAATTCCCTCCTTCGTTCCCTGCACTGCAAGGATAATGCCACCTCTGTCTTCTTAAAAAAAGAGAAAAACAAAAAGGGGACACTAAATGCAGTAAAGTCGCCATGGAGACACTTTATTTTATATTTCAGGTTGCTCCTCTGTGAAAACATTTGGTCCCCTTGTGGGGACATCTGTGGTGCCACTGGAGAAGGAGATTTTTCTCTTATTTGCTCTGTTTTAAAGGGTTCTGTCTGTCAGCCATTGTCTGGAGTTCATTTCTGTCTGTCTTGTGCCTTTTTTCTAGCCCTTTAAGACATGTGCAATAATGTGTTAATATTATAAATTGTTTCTTGGAAATGATCTTAGCTGAATGTGTGTCTAAATGATGATGTTTCATTGTACCAATCTGGTATCTGAATGGGATTTTGAAGCATTCCACAATCTTGCAGTTAAAAGTCGGGTTTAGGTATTTGTTTAGTTCATGGTTTCAGATAATTCATGCCAGAGAACTTAAATACTTAGGATGGAAAACTAAAGAACTCTACTTCCAAGTTGGCAAGTAACTTCCCAATCATTCAGTCTTTTTTTCACAAATTTTAAATTAGGTAGCCTGGGAAAATGTCACTGTGTGTACCAGTGCATTAATTTGGACAAGGATACTAAATCATAGTATGATATCTGTTGACAAAACAACTTGTAAAGATATAAAATTTTGTGAATTGTATCTTAAACTTGTATCATAATTTTCAACATCCTAACATGAAAATTATGGTTAAAATACCTTAGGCCTAAGGTTTCTGCTCAGAATAGCCTTTTTTTCCTTCTTCTTCCAGACCTCAGCCAGGACTTATTTTGAAATGCAAATGAAAGAAGCCTGTAAGCTTAGTAGGAGACTTATTTGAGGCCTAAGGGGAAAACAAAGGTAAATTGTATGGTATTTACTAATTACTGGCCAGTCATTTTTCTAGGACTCATAATTTTTTCCTTAGGTTCTTTATTTATTTTTTGAGCTCATGATTTTGCTCCTACAGACCTAGGTTAATGTTTTTCTGATCAGTAATATCTTTGACCAACTGTGGAATTTTTAAATCATTGCAATGGAGATTTCACCTGTGAAAAGCTACAAGGCCTTCACTTTTATTATGTGTGCACAATTTGTTATGTGTTGTATGTCTATATATATATATATATATATATATATATATATATATATATATATGTCCATATATCATATATATGATACACAAATTAACATATATAAGGAGCACTCATATTAAAAAGAACTCATAAAAACAATTTTAAAAAGTGGATCCAAAGATCTTTAATTCACGTGATTTAAATGTTTCAATTTAAATTGGGTAAACAGATAAATATAAATGTCTTTAAATTTAAGCTTACAATTTTTTCTAGGTGTTCAAAAATCTAATAAACTATTAATGTCTACAAAAGGTCTAATATGCCTTTGTTCCAGGACTTTTCTTTCAATCAAGAAAATGGTTTACAGTGTTCAACAAATTTGTCTAATATTTTGATAAATAAGTAAAGTAAATTTGATATGGTTTTACTCATTCATGAGTACTCTTGTTTGATATCTGATTGATATACTAAGGTCTGTATAAGTTTGTACTAAAGTCTGTATAAGATTGTAAAAATCAGTCATGTGTAAAAGAGACAAAAATTTCTTAAACATAAGTTTACCCATAACATTAAGTTTATTAAGATTTAAATTTTCTAGAGCAAGCAACCATAAAAATTAAACAAATGTTTAAATAAGAACTGTTATTTTAAAGCACTGTACTGCCATTTCTTTAAAAGCTAAACTTGGTTAATGTAGAAACTTCAATGCAATTGTGATGCTATTAATGTGCTCATATTTTCCAGTTATACAACTCTATAAGGTAGAAACTTTAAAAGAGCATTATATCAAGCAGGTGTTCTGAAGTTGTATGGTAAATAAAATATATATTGGGGATTTATTTACCTGTTATCAATAATATATGTAAAGTTTTATGTTACTTTTTACATTGTGGAACAATTTAAATATATTTTTAAGTTAATGAGACCCTAATCTATGTAAAGGTTAAAATCTTTCAGCCGTACTTTAATTCATGTTTTAAATGTGATATCATATGGTGTGAGCTAATGTTCATGTGACCTCAAACAATTTATGTAAACTTTGTAAAATGATATTTAAAAAAAAGATCAGCTTGAGAACTAAAGCATTTAAGATTTATAAGGAGCCCTGCTTACCTGAGATAAGACTCTGTGTCCCATCTTACTACATGTGAGAATGACTACGAAAGCAGTAGGTCAGATTTTATTTCATTTAAAGTTATGTTCAATTTTTTTTTTTTCTGTCAAGATTACTAGGATCTCAAAAAGGTGATATAATACATAACTCACCAAAAAATTCAGGGTAGCTATTACATGAACTAAGTATTTTTACTCTTGTTAAAAAATTTTATTTTTTTATTTCTTTATAAGTGATCTAAAGATTCCCTGTTGGTGTTTTACAGAAGTGTTGCTTTAAGAACACAACATGGGTTAATTTAAGAAAATAAGTCATCAACTACAAGACAGACAGAATAATAAGATCCCAATTAATAAAATATAAATAATTATAAACTTATAGACATTAAAGTGCAGTACTCTTAATATATGGCTGTTAAAATTTATTTGCTGGTTGTTTCAGATTAGGATTGAAAATTAAAGTTAAATGAAAAGGGCCAAAAAAAAAACAATATTTGACTCTTGCCCTTTGAGTCAGTCTGAATCCAGGGAACAGGGGACTTCTCTATGAGCTTTGCAACTCTGGGCCACATAACCTCCCGATCAGGGAGATTAATGAGACCACTGGAGAACAGAAAGCCAATCAGTGCATTTGCTACAAAGAGGAGAGTCATCAGGAAAGGGAGACATCTCTGATGCTTCTGAGGGAAGCCACATGGTCAAGCAAGACCTGAACCCACCTAGCTCAAATTCCACTAGCAGAACTGAGAAGCTGCTCTCAAGTTTCCCAAGGAATGACTCCCATAAAAGCTCAGCTGACTGCTAACAATAGATAGAAACAAAAGTCATTTGACTGCTTCATCTTAAACACTTAGCAAAGACAGTTAAAACCAAAATACAGCCATTCCTGGGCATTTTAAATAATAATAATAATAATAATAATAATAATAATAATAATAATAATAATAATATTTTAAGGTATACACTTTATGTTAGCCTCCCAAAATAAGTAAAACTGTTGGCTACAAAGACTATCCAGAGGAGCTGCCAGAGGCAGAAGTTTTTAGTTTAAGGCCTACAGATATTCCTAACCTACACAGGTAGGCTTGGTGTTTGCTAGTACGATTATCCAGCCCTGAGTAACAGAATTAAATGTTTCTCTATTAGACACAGAGGTCATACTAGTGAAAGGATTTTGCAAAATCAGATGACATTAAATTATTAAACTGTATATTATGGGGAGGGACATCTGTAACACTAAAAGTTAAATATTAAGTTGACAGTCCTGATAATTGGGGATATTAAAGACTGGTGAGGGTACTTCATACAGTGACATGATCCAGCTACTGCAACATTTATTCAATACTCATGTTTTTTGTTTCTCTCATAGAAGAACCCATCCCCAGATGACTTTACAACCTGTTCTTCCTCAACAAGACTTCAAAAAGAACTGACTTCTAAAAGGCAACTCATATTCCTCAACTGACTTCAAAAAGGCAACTCATGTCTCTCACGCCATTCACACTCATGTCACCCTCTCTCAGCTGAGAAGAAGGCAAAATGAGAGACGACTCTCCACTTACACCAATGGAGCCCAAAATAAATAGACTATCAATATAAGTAATTAATTAAGTCAGGTAATATCAGGGAGACTGGTTTTCGGTGAGTTCTAAAAATTTGGAGACTGTTAACTGAGGGATTAAAATTTCCTCAGTGCTTTTCCACTAACCTATCAAGGATTACAAAGGGACACATAAGAAAAGGGGGGAATGATAGACCCAACCTTATCTTTTATTAAAATTGGGAGCCATCTTGCAACAAAGCCATGAAAAAATCATTTTGGCTTTACTGTAAATTACTGCAAATTCTGAACCTGCTTGGAATGACTGCCCGTGCCTTGAACTCACCCGTGCATGGCTCTCTGACCAGATAGCAGCCCTCTCTGAAACTTTGTCACACCTCATAAATATTGGCCTTTTGTAGCCAGACAATGACCCTCTCTGAGGCTCTAATGGTCCTCATAAATTTTGATGTTGGGGCTAGCAAAAAAAAAAAAATGTAAACTCCCATTAGTGTGATGCTTGTCAGAGTTCTATTATCTGTTACCCCATTTTTGTGTAACTTTCTGGGCTACAAACCTGGGCTGTAGTAAAGGTGGGGTTGCTCTCTTGTTCTCGCAATTTTGGGAGGGAGTGGCACCCCAGCCAGTGGAAATAATAAGCTTACTTTAATTTGATTTTAATTGGAGTCATTGTTCTTTTCTTACATCCTGGTCTAAGAGGTAAACACTCCACAAACATAGAGCTCTGCTGGCCTAAAGACTTCTTGAGAAACTGCCTCTGAGGTTGGATACTTTAAATATATTTTGTTGTCAGAAGGTTTAGCTTCTTTTCTAGTGAGACCATCAAAGCTGGGTCTGCATCTATGTGAATGGAGAGCATGGTTTCTTATTTTCCAATGAACATGAGGCAGCAGTGCTGAATTATCTCTTGGTAGGTAAACTGTGGCCATTGGGGGCTAAGTGTCTCCCTGTGTGGACTGTGAAGCCATTTGATCATCCTCCATTTTTGTGGTGTTTCTTGGAGCTGCACTGGGAGTTTGGTATTTGCTTCACGAAATACAAGGAGTTCAACTGGGACACAGTGCTGGAGGGAGTTCTTTCATGTGTGGTGGGTCAGGAACTGCAGGAGAATGCACCAACCAGGCTTCTATTTCACACAGCTTTTTCCTTGACCATACCAACCTGATTCTGAACATTGCCTTGAAACCTCTCCATATAATAAGATGCCTTTACATGTAAGGTTCTGCTGGATGCACCATGGCAGCCAAAAGGCATTTGGAAGTCAATTGGAAATCCACACGGCCCCACCTCAGATATTTTATCACACACCTGCACACCACTGCTCTGGGCCCACTACTCAGAATTCTCAACTTACTGGCATCTCTGTTCTTCACCATTATCATGAAACCCAGTCAATCAAGGCACTGTCTGGTACACTCATGATCAGCAACAGGAGATCCAAAGGTTCTCCAGTGCCACCTGGTCATGGGAGTTTCAAAAATTTCAGGGTATTTATCTAGCCACTTTTCAAGGATGAAGTTGGAGAAACTGTGGGTTTCAATTCATTCAGGAACTATTTAATGTTGAGGAACCTCATTTCAATGAATGCTCTGGAGAACTCTCAAAGGCAAGGCTTCCCAAAGAGTAGCCAAATAGTCACATGAAGCCCAGCCCATTGAGGTCTACAATGTGAGGTCCATGTGTGTTTTGACTCTCAACTATGCCTGTCAAGTCTTTCAGAATGAAATCATGTGATATCCTGGCTGAGATTCCAAGTGATCAGTCGAAAGCCACCCTTGGCCTAGATTTCAGTTTCCAATGGCGACTCTCATGCGTGGCCTTCTAAAATCGCAACACAATTCATGACAATACTTCTCTGAGGTCAGTTCCAGAACTCAGTCTCTAAGGTGAATCATACCAAAGTTCTAGCCCTGGTGGATCCAGTAATTTCTTCCAACCACTACACAAATGAACACAATTAAAACCAAAACACTCCCACATGGTCCTCACCTTCTTCCATATAGACACTCATTATAACCTCTGGCTGGAGGTTTCCATGAGGGGCGCAGCACAAGACAGTATCCAAAACAAGCTCCCTTATCCCTTATTTGCTTAAAGCCAGCTGGGCCTGGACACCATTCCTGTGAACCAGGAGTGATAAAATAAGCCTGGCCTTAATACTGCTCTGCTTCTCCAGTTTGAGGCCTACTGACTGTCAGGTACAGATTCTTAATGTGATTTAAAGTAATGAAAAAACCCAAGTTCATATGGGCTAGCCTCTGCAGGGCTTTGAAGAACTCATTTGACCCAAAGGATCCCTAGTCTCATTTGATGGAGATCAGAAACCTATCAGAGTAAGGCAAGATACTTCATACACAATTACTGATATTTTTGCCATTTTGGTTTTGGAAGCACACATGGGATCTTTCTTTAGTTCCATCAGGTGCTGAGAATCTAAGCCACTGCCTCACACAGGGCCAAGTGGTTGATTCAGACACATCCCTTTCCAAAGCAATTAAGCAAAGATACACAGGTGATGCCCATTCATTTCCATTTGAAAACAGTTTTCTTCAGCCTTCACAAATTGGTGGCCTGAGGCAGAGACCTTCGTGACTCTCAGAGCAACAGAAAAACAGGTAAGCAAAAGGCCCAAAGCAGGGTTTCTCTACTGAGACTTTCTTTGTCACACTGATATCTGAGTTTTCTGAGATGCTTGCTATTCCCTTCAGCTATCCAGTATATGGCAATGTCACAGAGCTTGGAGGTGGTACATATCTTGGACACAAAACCATGAGCCTACTCTGGAGAGTGGCCAGAATTCAGGAAGAAAACAGGAACTTCGGAAGATAGTAGGTGTTGCCCGTCCCTAAAGCAACCTGCAGTCCACTCATAAATTGGGCAGGATGAATGTTGGCAAGCTTTCTACTAGACAGGACACATCCATTGATGCATTATCTTTTATAATGTCTACAACCACGGACACAGTGGGATACACAGGCATACAAACAATCACCTTGTCAAATGACTTACTATAAACAGTCCACTCTAAAGCAAACAAACCGCCTTTCTTACCTATTCTCAGAACATGAGACATAACCACAAAATCACAATCACACCCACAACGACACCTCCTTTATTCAAGTAGGTCTGTGACTAATTGGAATGTACTCTGACTGATGGGCCATACTATGTTTCCTTGAAATGGCCTGTCCTTCTCAGATCTGGTCACCTTGGCCAACACTGTGAAGTTTTCAGGAGCCAGTGTTGAGCCACTACCTGCTTTCTCAGGAAATTCCCCTTTTTAGAGCTCTCTTGGCATTTGGCAATCCTCACATCAGTAGGTACCAAGGAAGACTTACTCTGTCCTTGGTTATTCCAAACAACTGAGCCCACTGGGTAAGAAACTGGAACTGACTCTGGGTGCCTGGCTTCCTGGATCCCAAGTTCAGACAGATCCGTCATCAACGAAGAGAGGTAGGTCACCTCATTCAGGAACTGAATGAGGTTACTGCCGTGGCAACCACTTTGTCCTAACAATTGCTTTCAAGGGTCCCATGAGATGGTGGCTGCCCCTACCTCCTGTGACACTTTCACAAGTTAGAATGGTATATCAACCATTGGCACCTGGGAACAGCTCTCCACACAGGCCTGGTTTGGTCCATCTTCTCTACAGTAAGAAGATAGAGGCTGATTCAGACAAAACCCTTCATCCTGACCAGGTTGTTTGCCATGAAAAATGACTTTTTGTCTCTCAGGTCCTTCATTGTTGCCTACATCTTCTCCAGGGATCATTTCTGCATGGACCTTTGAGGTTCTTAACAGGTAGAGCATCCCCTACATTCCTGTATTGTAAGAACAATCTGTCTCTGCTCTTCTGTAAAGTTAGATTAAGTGAACAGTGCATGGTTAGGGTTAATTTCATGTTCGATTTGGGTTAGGAATCATTCTGCTGGATTAATAATGGTATTGGGAACCTGTGATATTTATAAGAATATCGAGGTTAAATATATGTATGAAAACAGAAATTAAAGTAAGATTTGAATCCCAGAAGGGCATTGGGCCATTGATTGGGATATTTAGCTTTGAATTACTATCTGCACACATGTCTCAAATAAATCGATATACAATGGCAGAGGAACTTGAACCTTGGATGATTGAATGCTGAAGAGAACAGCTAGTCAAAAGGGATTGTCGGTAGGATTAAGAAGATAGTCGCAGTCATTAATATGGTATTATGTAAAAATGTGGATGTGTAACCGATGTGATTCTGCAACTTGTATTTGGGGTAAAAATGGGAGCTGATAACCCATTTGAATCAAATGTATGGAAGATGATATGCCATGAGCTTTGTAATGTTTTGAACAACCAATAAAAAAAATTTAAAAAAAAAAAGAAGATAGTCGTTATGTTTAGCAAGTAGAGTTAGTATAGGATATGTAACAAAAGTTCTTTAGCAATTTTTTTCGGGCAGTGAGTGAATATAAATGTCAGCACATATGAAGAAATCAGACACAATGATGAACTGGGGAAAATTTGTAGAAAAGCAGATATCAATAGAGACATTAGGAAATCAGGCAAAGTATAAAGTGAGTGATAGAATAAGACATTTTCAACAGGGTTGAGATTGAATATCTAATCTTAGGAAGAAACAAATATGTAGGTCACCAATAGGATTGACATTTGAGAGCATTAGGCAAAATGGACATGGATATTGTTAGTAATCCATGTTCACTTTACATTTAGGCTTTGGTACAATACTAAGTGGGACCTTTGCATTTTGTTTCCAGAATATTACTGTGATAAAATGTATATGTAGATCAGATGACATGATTTTTTCTTCCACCATTTCTAGGAGCAGTATTTTGAAAACGTATAAATTAGCATTGGGGGTAAAAAGAGGTGTACCCTGTTTTTATGAATATACAGATAATGCATGAATAGACCTTAATTTCAATAAATAATACAACTTGTTCCACTTTTAATAATGGATTGAATTGATATCTGAAAATATATAAGAAATCTTATATTGATATGCAATCATTTATGACAACCAGTTATACACCTAATGTTAATATTAGGGTACGATTTATCATAAAGTTTGTGTGAGTTTTGCTTCAAATGTGATTATGGAAATCGAAAATAATGTGTTTGGAAAGAAGTCTCATGAAAATGCCAGTCAAGGAACACCGAGGAATTCATGAGTTCTGAAGCAGGAAGTGATTGATATTGAAAAAAATGACGAAAAATTTGCTTACTTGTGGATGAAATATTATAATATGATGTGAATAAACTGAAGAAATAGTAATGTACCAGTGCTGAATAAAAATGAACATCAAAATACACATCATGTCCCACAGGAATATTCTCGCATTGATGTTAAACTGTGTCAGTTACTGTAGAAATATTAGGATTTCTTTGCACCATTCACCAAAGTTAGTTTTCTTTTTTTTAATTTTTATTTATGCTTGTTCAAAACATTACATAGTTCTTGATATATCATATTCCACACTGTGATTCAAGTGGGTTATGAACTCCCATTTTTACCCCATAAACAGATTGCAGAATCACATCAGTTACACATCCATTGATTTACATATTGCCATACTAGTGTCTGTCGTATTCTGCTGCCTTTCCTAACCTCTACTATCCCCCTCCCCTTACCTCCCCTCTCCTCTTCTCTCTCTACATCTTTACTGTAATTCATTTCTCCCCCTTGTATAATTTTTTCCTTTCCCTCACCTCCTCTTGTATGTAATTTTGTATAACCCTGAGGGTCTCCTTTTATTTCCATGCAATTTCCCTTCTCTCTCCCTTTCCCTTCCTCCTCTCATCCCTGTTTAATGTTAATTTTCTTCTCATTCTATTCGTCCCTACTCTGTTCTTAGTTACTCTCTTTATATCAAAAAGACATTTGGCATTTGGTTTTAGGGATTGGCTAGCTTCACTTAGCATAATCTGCTCTAATGCCATCAATTTCTCTGTAAAAATTTTGTCATTTTTTAATGCAGAGTAATACTCCATTGTGTATAAATGCCTCATTTTTTATCCATTCATCTATGGAAGTGCATCTAGGTTGGTTCCACAGTCTTGCTATTGTAAATTGTGCTGCTATGAACATCAATGTAGCAGTGTCCCTGTAGCATTTTTTTAGGTCTTTAGGGAATAGACTGAGAAGGGGAATACCTGGGTCAAATGGTGGTTCCATTCCCACCTCTACAAGAAATCTCCATACTGCTTTCCAATTTGGCTGCACCAATTTGCAGTCCCACCAGCAATGTACAAGTGTACCCTTTTCTCCACATCCTCGCCAGCACTTGTTGTTGTTTGAGTTCATAATAAATATCTGGAATGGAAAATGCTCAGGAGTTCACAACCTTGAAGGTGGTAGAGGAGTTTCCAAAAGTAAGGGACAGGGTAAATACCACAAACATGGAGCTGTGTCGGCCTTAAGACTTCTTGAGAAAATGCCTCTGAGGTTGGGCACTTGAAATATATTTTGTTGTCAGGAGCTTTAGCTTCCTTTGTAGTGAGACCATCAAAGCTGAGTCTGCATCTATGTGACCTGGACGACATGTTTTTTTATTTTCCTATGAACACGAGGCAGCAGTACTGAATTCTCTCTTTGTAGGCAAACTGGGGCTACTGGGGGCTAAGTGTCTCCCCATGTGGACTGTGAAGCCATTTGATCATCCTTCACATTTAATCATGTTATTTGATGCTGCACTGAAAGTTTGGTATTTACTTTACGAAATAAAGGAGTTTAACTGTGATACAGTGCTGCAGGGAGTTCTGTCACGTGTGGTGGTCAGGATCGGCAGGAGAATGTACCAAGAAGGCTTCTATCACACATAGTTGCCCCCTTGACCATAGCAACATGATTCTGAACATTGCCCTGAAACCTCTCCATACAACAAGATGCCTTTACATCCAAAGGTCTGCTAGCTGCACCATGTCAGTCACAAACCATTTCTAAGCCAATGGCAGATCCACGTGGCCCCACCACAGATGTTTTTTCACACACCTACACTCTACTGCTCTTGGCCCACTACTCAGCAGGCTCCAACTTACTGGCATATCTTTTCTACACCATTATCATGAAACTCAGTCAAACCAGGCACTGTCTTGTATACTCATGATAAGCAACAGGACATCAAATGGTTTTCCAGTGCCAGCTGGTCATGGAAATTTCAAAAATTTCATGGTATTTTCTAGTCATTTTTCAAGGATGAAGTTGGAGTTACTGTGGGTTTCAATTCATTCAGGAACCATTAAATATTGAGGAATCTCATTTCAATGGAAGCTCTAGAGAACTCTCACAGGCAAGTCTTCTGAAAGAGTGGCCCAAGGTCACATAAAGCCAGCCACATTGAGGTCAACAATGTGAGGTCCATGTGTGTTTTGACTCTCAACTATTGCTGCCAAGTCTTTCAGAATATAATCAAGTGATATCCTCGCTGAGATTCCCAGTGCTCTGTGGAAAGCCACCCTGGGCCTAGATCTCAGTTTCCAAGGGTGACTCTCATGCGTGGCCTCCCAAAATCCCAACACAATTCATGGCAATACTTCTCTAAGGTCAGTTTCAGAACTCAGTCTCCAAGGGGAATCCCACAAGAGTTGAAACCCAGGTGGACGCAGTCATCTTTTCCCACCTCCACACAAATGACCACAATGAAAACCAAAAACACTCTCACATGGCCCTCATGTTCTTCCATATAGACACTAATCATAACCTCTGGCTAGAAGTTTCCATGAGGGGCGCAGACCAAGACACTGTCCAAAATAAGCTCCCTTTCCCCTCATTTGCCGAACGTCAGGGTGGCCTACACACCCTTCCTGTGAACCAGAACTGATCAAATAGGCATGGCGTTAATACTGTTCTGCTTTTCCAATTTGAGGCCTACTGACTGTCAGGTATAGATTCTTTATGTGATTTGGAGTCATCAGAAAACTCAAGCACTTCTGCAGGGGTTCAAAGAACTCTTTTGAACTAAAGGATCCTGATTCTTACTTGATGAAGGTCAGGAATCTAATAGAGGAAGGCAAGAGACTCATTTGCCATTTCTGTTTTGAATGCACACATGGAATCTATCTTTTGATGCATCAGGTGCTGAGAATCTAAGCCACTACCTCACACAGAACCAAGAGGCTGATTCAGACACATCCTTTTACAAAGCAATTAAGCAAAGAGCCACAGGTGATGCCCATTCATTTTCATTTGAAAACTGTTTTCTTCAGGCTTCACAAAGGGGTGGCCAGAGGCAAAGACCTTCCTGACATTTAGGGCAACAGAAGAACAGGTAAGCAAAAGACACAAAGCAGGGTTTCTCCACTGAGACTTTCCTGGTCACACTGATTTCTGAGTTTTCTGAGATGCTCCCCATTCACTTCACCTATCAAGTACATGGCCATGTCACAGAGCTTGGAGGTGGTATATATCTTGGACACAAAACCATGAACCTATTCTGGAGAGTGGCCAGAATTCAGGAAGAAAACAGGATCTAAGGAAGATAGAAGGTTTTGCCCATCCAGAAGGCAAGCCGCAGTCCATTCATCAATTGGGCAGGATGAATGCTGGGAAGCTTTCTACTAGACAGGACACATCCATTAATTCATTCTCTTTTCTAATGTCTACAACCACAGACACAGTTTGATACACAGACATAGAAACACTTACATGTCAAACGACTTACTAGAAACAGTCCAATCCAAACCAAACAAACCACATTTCCTACCTATTCTCAGAACATGTGACAAAACCACAAAACCACAACCACTCCCACAAAGGCACCTCCTTCCCCCAAGTAGGTCTGTGACTATCCAGAGTGTCCTCTGACTGGTGGACCATAAAATGTTCTCCCGAAATGTCCTGTCCTGACTCAGATGTGGTCTCTTTGGCAACTTTGTGAAGTTGTCAGGAGCCAGCGGTGAGCCACTACCTGCTTTCTCAGAAAAGGTCCCTCTTCAGAGCTCTTCTGGCCTTTGGCCATCCTCACATAGGTAGGTACCAAGAAAGACTGACCCTGTCCTTGGTATAACTGAACAAGTGAGCCCACTGGGACTGGGACTGGGACTGGCTCTGGGTACCTGTCTTCATGGATCCCAAGTTCAGAGAATTCCTTCACCAAGGAAGTGACGTAGGTCACTTCCTTCAGGAACTGAATCAGGTTACTGCCTTGTCAACCAATTTGTCCTAACAGTTGCTTCCAAAGTCCAATGAGTTGGAGGCTGCCCCTTCTTCCAGTGAAACTTTCACAAGTTTGCATGGTATATCAACCATAGGCACCCAAAAAAAGCTCTCCAGATAGGCCTGGTTTGGTCCATCTTCTATACATTAAAAAAGAAATGTTGATTCAGACACATCCCTTCATGCTAACCAGGTTGTTTGTCATGGAAGATGACTTTTGCTCTCTGACGTCATTCATAGCTGCCTACATTTAATCCAGGGATCATTTCTTTAATGACCTTGGAGGTTCTCAGCAAGTGGAAGATCCCCTAATTTCTGTATTGAAAGACCAACTCTGTCCCTGCTCTTCAGTAAAGTTAGATTGAGAGAACAATGTATGGTCAGGGTTAATAACATGTTCCATTTGGGTTAGGAATCATTCTGCGGGATGAATTATGGTATTGGGAACGTGCGATATTTATAAGAATATAAGTGAAATATAAGTATGAAAACAGACATCTAGGTAATATTTGAAGCCCAGAATTGCATTGGACCCTTGGCTGGGATTCTTAGCTTTGAATTATATTCTGCACAGATGTCTCAGATAAATCGATATACAATGGCATAATTCCTTGTACCTTGGTTGATTGAATGATGAAGAGAACATCCAGTCAAAAAGAAATAATTTGTAGGATTAGTAAGATTGTTGGTAGGTTTTGAAAGAAGAGTGAGTATAAGATTTGGATGAAAAGATGTTTAGCAATAGGGTTTCGGATAGAGAGTGAATGTAATTGTCAGCACATGTGGAGAGTCTGTCAAAAGGATGAACTGGGGAAAAAAGTAGGAATGCAGATATCAATTGACATTAGGATATCAGGCAAAGTATGAAGTGAGTGATAGAATTATACATTTTCAACAGGCTTGAGTTTGAATATATAATCTTAGGAAGAAACAAACATGTAGTCACCAATAGGATGAACTTTTGAGAGCATTAGGCAATATGGACATGGATGTTTTCCGTAATCCATGCTCACTTTTCATTTAGGCTTTGGTACAAACATAAGTTTGACCTCTTCTTTCTGTGTGCAGAATATTACTGTGGTAAAATGTATATGTAGATCAGGTGACATGAGTATTTCTTCCACCATTTCTGGGAGCAATATTTTGAAGACGTATCAATTATTTTTGGAGGTAAAAATGGTGTACACTGTGTCTATAATTATAGAGATAATGCATGAATAGACCATACTGTAAAGAAATATTATAACTGGTTCTAACTTTAAATAATGGATTGAATTGATATCTGAAAATATACAGAAAATCTTACATTGATATACAATCCTTCATTCCAACGAGTAATATATATAATGGTTATATCAGCATTATGGTTTTTCATGAAGAATGTGTGAGTTTTGCTTCAAAAGTGATTATGGAAATCGGAAATAATGTGTTTGGAAAGAAGTCTCTTGAAAAGACCAGTCAAGAAACCTGGAGGAATACATGTGTTTTGAAGCAGAAAGTGATTGAAAGTGAAACAAATGCCTATAAATTTGTGAACTTGTGGATCAAATATATATACTATGATGTGCGTAAACTGAAGAAATAGTAATGTACCACTGTTACATAAAAATGAACGTCAAAATACACATCATGTCCTCTCCCACAGGAATCTACTTGCATTGATGTTAAACTGGGTCAGTTATTGTAGAAATATTAGGATAATGCCGCAGTCTTGCTGGGCACAATCAGCAGCCACTTGTCAAAAGAAACTAACTTTATTTTTAGAACCACACATGCCAAACAAAACAGCCTCTCAGGAAAAACCTTCAGAGCCCCAACTGCCACCACTGGCTTCCCAAAACCTCTCCCTCCCACAGGAGCCTCTCTCCGCCTCCCACAATACTCCTGCTCTTGAGGGCGATTGGCTGGGTCATGTGGGCGGAGTCAAAAAAAGTCCCCCAATGAGCAGTTTTGTGGTCTGAAAGGGCAGGGAAACAGCCCATTGAGCATCACCGCAGAGGAGCCAATCAGCTAGGTGTTGCTGGGGCCGCTGTGAGCCAATCATCAGCCGGCAGCTGGAAGTTTGCTGGCAGCAGGAATTTTGCTGGGGCCCCTTCGGCTGTGGCTCTCAACATCTTCGCCTCTCTGTTTAAACAACACGCATGTGGCTTAGGGACCGTGCCTGCCTTAGGTTGTCCAATAGTACATATGGTCTTTACCCGTTAAGTTGGTACCATTGCAATTGGATCTTACCCGTCACTGACTACCCGTCCAGTATAGAGCCACACCTGTGGAGAGGTCTTTGTACCAGCGGGGGTGGGTGAGGTTCTTTGCCTCACCTCTGTTGGCCCCCCAAATTTTAGCTGGACGATCATGACACGCAGAAGGGCGGAAGATACACCAAGCCAATTGATGGCTCCTTTTGGAAAAATTGTACCACCGATGACATCATCAGCAAATATACCCCAACACTACCACATGTCGCTGCACCAACAGATAGTTCACAATGCATTTAGGTGAGTTCACAATGTGTCCAGGCAAGTTCTGCAAGCAGTACAGGGATGGCTGTTGCAGAAGCTGTAGATTGGTATTACCTTTGATTTCACCTGCACTGGGATGAAGATAGGAACTCTGGCAATAATGTCTAAAGAAAAAAATTATGTAATATTCCAGAAGGCACTAAAACCAAAAAAAAAAAATATGTAACATTCAAGAAGGCACATCAAAAACCAAAATGGCCCAAAAAACAGTCATTGAGGATGAAGTCTCTCACTTTCCTCTGTAAGGTTCCTGACCTCCATAAAATGAGAATAGGCATTTATTGGGTCAAATGAGTTCTTCAAAACCCTGCAGAGTGTAGCCAATGGGTTATTGGGTTTTTTCATTACTCCAATTCACATCAAGAATCTATACTCCACAGACAGTAGGCCTCAAATTGGAGAAGCAGAGCAGTATTAAAGTCAGGGTTATTTGATCACTCATGGTTCACAGAATGGGTGTCCAGGCCACCCTGACTTTAGGCAAATGAGAGGAAAGGGAGATTATTTTGGACACTGTCTTGGGCTGTGCCCCTCAAGGAAACGTCAAGCCAGAGGTTATGATGAGTGTCTATATGGAAGAAGATGAGGGCCATTTGGGAGTGTTTTGGTTTTCATTGTGGTCATTTATGTGGCAGTCGGAAAAGATGACTGGGTCCACCAGGGCTTGAACTCTGGTGTGATTCCTCTTAGAGACTGAGTTCTGGAACTGACCTCAGAGAAGTATTGCGATGATTTGTGTTGGGATTTTAGGCGGCCACCCATGAAAGTTGCCCTTTGAAACTGAGATCTAGGCCCGGGGTGGCTTTCCACAGAGCACTGGGAATCTCAGACAGAATATCATATGATGTTATTTTGAAATACTTGCCAGACATAGTTGAGAGTCAAAACACACATGGACCTCACATTGTAGACCTCAATTGGCCTGGCTTCATGTGACTATTTGGCCACTCTTTGGAAAGCCTTGCCTGTGAGAGTTCTCCAGAACTTTCATTGAAATGAGCTTCCTCAACATTGAATGATTCCTGAAAGAATTGAAACCCACAATGCCTCCAACTTCATCCTTGTAAAATGGCTAGATAAATACCATGAAATTTTTGAAATTCGCATGATGAGGTGGCACTGGAGAACCTTTGATGTCCTGTTGCTGATCATTAGTGTACCAGACAGTGCCTTGATTGATTGGGTATAATGAAAGTGGTGTAGAACAGAGATGCCGGTTAGATGGAGACTGCGGAGTAGTTGGCCCAGAGTTGTGGTGTGCAGGTGTGTGATAAAATATTTATGGTGGTGCCATGTGGATCTGCCATTGACTTCCAAATGGCTTTTAGCTAATATGGTGCACCCAGCAGACCCTTATATGCAAAGGCATCTTGTTATATGGAGAGGTTTCAGGGAAATGTTCAGAATCAGGTTGCTATGGTCAAGGGGGCAAGCTATGTGGGATAGAAGCCGGGTTAGTGCATTCTCCTGGAGACTCTGACCCAGCACATGTCACAGAACTCCCTCCAACACTGTGTCCCAGTTGAACTCCTTGTATTTCTTGAAGCAAATACCAAACTCCCAGTTCAGCACCAAGAAACACCATGAAAATTGGAGGATGACTAAATGGCTTCACAGTCCACATGGTTAGACACTTTGGCCCAGTGGCCTCTGTTTACCTACAAAGAGAGAAATCAGCACTGCTGCCTCAGGTTCATTGGAAAATAAGAAACCATGTTCTCCAGGTCACATAGATTCAGACCCAGCTTTGATGGTTTCACTACAAATGAAGACAAAGCTCCTGACAACAATATATATTTCAAGTGCCACACCTCAGAGGCAGATTCTCCAGAAGTCTTTTTTTCCAGCAGAGCTCCATGGTTGTGGAGTGTTTACCCAATCCCTTACTTCTGGAAACTCCTCTACCTGCTCCCAGGTTGAGAACTCCTGAGAATTTTCCATTCCAGATATGTATTCACAGATTTTCTAACTCTTCTTCTCTAATTGTGTCTCACTTGGGGCAAAGGTAATGTCAAGGCATTGTTCTAGGTGAGAGTGGGAAGATTATTGTGTAGCACATATTTGCATACACATTGGATACATTATCCTATTTTCCATTTGCAATACTGAATTTCTGACACGAACCCATACCCTACTAGACTCTGACTACTATCCTAAAATGATGGAGAAAAAGAAACCTAACAGAATAGAAATACAGGCCTTTTGTAGGAGGCATGGTGTATACTTGGATTTTCCTTCTCCTTTATCAAGGATATGTGTTATAAATCTAGTCAACTTTTCATTGTAATATTTCTCCATGAGTTTTCAAAGTTAACACATATGTAAATTCCTGTCTCCTTTGCTCTGTAGCCTCTTTAGAACATGTATATTTTTATGCATATATAGACTCCTACCTGGTAACACACGTAAATTCTTGTGATCTCACTAACTTTGGAATATACAAATTATGAGAATAGATCACTTCCCCTAAATACTGATGGAACTGAAAATTCAAACTATGGGTGAGCTTCCTAGTGAACAACATCATACATAAATCCATGTTCAGTAAAATGTATATTTTTAGATATGTGGATGATATATATTTCATGATAAATTTCGATTGTCATATATATTGCTACATTTTATTGTTGTGTGTGTGTGTGTATATATATATATATATATATATATATATATATATATATATATATATATAAGATTTTCCAAAATATGAAATATATGTGTCTTATTATACACTCCCTAAATTCATTCAAGTTCATGTATGCGATTTAAAATCAACATTTTACATGATTATCATCAGTCTGGCTGGGCACAATTCAGGAGCCAATTGTCAAAAGAAACAAACTTTATTTTTAGAACCACACAAGCCAAACAAAACAGCTTCTCAGGAAAAACCCTCAGAGCCCAACTGCCACCACAGTCTTCCCACAAGCCTCTCCCTCAACCACAAGCCTCCTCCTTTTGAGGCCGATTGGCTGGGTCACATGGGCGGAGCCAAAAAAGTCCACCAATGAGCAGCTCCGTTGTCTGAAAGGGCAGGGAAACATCCCATTGAGCATCAGCACAGAGGAGCCAATCAGCTAGATGTTGCTGGGGCCTCTGTCAGCCAATCATCCACTGGCAGTCTGAAAGGGCGGGGAAACAGCTCAATGAGCATCTGCAATGAGCATCACCGCAGAGGAGCCAATCAGCTAGATGTTGCTTGGGCCGCTGTGGAGCCAATCATCAGCCGGCAGCTGGAAGTTTGCTGGCAGCTGGAGGTTTCCTGGGGCCCCTTTGGCTGTGGCTCTCAACATATCCCCCTCTCTGTTTAAACAACGAGCATGTGGCTTAGGGACCATGCCTGCCTTAGGTTGTGCAGTAGTACATATGGTATTTACTGGAGACCCTTGGCTGTGGCTATCAACAGGATTTGTATGTACCATTCACTGAAGTTAGTTTTCAGTACTAGGAAACAAATATGAATTTCAGGTGGAAAAATATTTCTGAGAAAAATCTTGTGAAAAGTTGATTATAAATCCACATACTTGAACATAAATGAATTTAGGGAGTGTAAATAAGATACATATATTTAATATTTTGAAAAATCTGGAGAGAGAGAGAGTGTGTGTGTGTGTGTGTGTGTGTGTGTGTATACACACACAGACACATACAGATATTAAAATGTAGCAACATATATGCAAATCTAAATTCACCATGAAATATACATCAATCACAGATACAAAAATATTCAATTTTCTTAACAGGGATTTATGTATAATGTTTTTCTACTAGGAAGCTCACCCATTATTTGAATTATCAGTTCCAACAGCGTTTAGGAGGAGTGATGTCTTCTCACAAATTGTATCTCCCAAGTCAGTCACCTCACAAGAATGTAGGTGTGACACCAGGTAGGATTTGATATGTGCATATAAAAATACATGTGCTGAATAGGCTACAGACAAAGGGAGACAGGAATTCACATATTTGTTAACTTTAAAAACACATGGAGATCTATTTCAATTAAAAATAGACTGGATTTATAACACCTGACATTTATCATGCAAAAGGCAAGATCAATTATACACCATGCCTCCTCTGAACTGCTTGTATTTCAATTCTGTTTGTGTTACTTTTCTGCATCATATTAGAATTAGTAGTCAGAGTCTAGTAGGGTATGGGTTCGTGTCAGGGATTCAGTATTTCGAATGGAAAATTGGAAAATGAATCCATGTGTATGCAAATACTTGCTACACACAAAAAAATTCCCACTCTCATTTAGAACAATGGCTTGAAATAACCACGCCCCATGTAAGAAACAATTAGAGGAGAAGAGTTAGAAAATCTGTGAATACATACGTAGAATGGAAAATCCTCAGTAGTTCACAACCTTTGAGGTGGAAGAGACGTTTCCAAACCTTAGGGACAGGGTAAAACTCCACAAACATGGATCTCTGCTGGCCTAAACACTTCTGGAGATACTGACAATGAGGTTGGGTACTTGAAATATATGTTGTTTTCAGAAGCTTTAGCTTCCTTTGTAGTGAGACCATCAAACTTGGGTCTGCATTTTTGTGACCTGGAGGACATGAATTCTTATTGTCCAATGAACATGAGGCAGCAGTGTTGAATTCACTCTTTGTAACTAAACTGTGGCCAATGGGGGATAAGTGTCTCCCCGTCTGGACTTTGAAATCATTTGGTCATCCTCCACTTTTCGTGGTGTTTCTTGCTGCTGCAGTGGGTGTTTTGTATTTGGTTCATGACATACAAGGAGTTAAACTGGGACACAATGCTGGAGGGAGTCCTGTAACGTATGGTGTGTCAGGGTCTGCAGGAGAATGCACCAACCAGGCTTCTATCCCCCATTGCTTGCCCCCTTTACCATAGGAACTTGATTCTGAACATTGCCCTGAAAACTCTCCATGTAACATGATGCCTTTACATACAAAGTTCTGCTAGCTGCACCATGTCAGTCACAAGCCATTTGGAAGCCAATGTAAGATCCACATGACCCCACCACAGATGTATTGTCACACACCTGCACACAACTGCTCTAGGCCTGCCATAAATACTGCTCTGCTTCTCCAATTTGAGGCCTACTTATTGTCAGGTATAGATTCTTTATGTGATTTGGCATCATGAGACAACCCAAGCAGTTCTGCAGGACTTTGAAGAACTCATTTGATCCAAAGGATCCCAATTCTCACTTGATGGAGGTCAGGAACCAAACAGAAGAAGGCAAGAGACTTCATCCACAATGACAGATTTTTTTGCCATTTTGGTTTTGGATGCACACATGGGATCTTCTTTAGATCTATCAGGAGCTGAGAATCTTAGCCACAGCCTCAAACAGGGCCTAGTGTCTGACTAAGACACATCCCTTTCCAAAGCAATTAAGCAAAGAGCCACAGGTGATGCCCATTCATTTCCATTTGAAAACTGTTTCTTCATGCTTCACAAAGCTGTGGCCTGAGGCAAAGACCTTCCTGACATTCAAGGCAACAGAAACATAGATAAGCAAATGGAGCCAAGCAGGGTTTCTCCACTGAGACTTTACTGGTCACACTGATATCTGAGTTTTCTGAGATGTTCCCATTCCCTTCAGCTATCAAGGACATGGCCATGTCACAGAGTTTGGAGGTTGTACATATCTTGGACAATAAACCATGATACTATTCTGGAGAGTGGCCAGAATTCAGGAAGAAAACAGGAACTTAGGAAGTTAGTAGGTGTTTCCCATCCATAAGGCAAGCAACAGTCCATTGATCAATTGTGCAGGATGAATGCTGTGAAGCTTTCTACTAGACAGGACACCTCCATTGATGCATTCTCGTTTCTAATGTCTAAAACCACGGACACAGTGGCTACACAGACATAGAAACACTCGCCTTGTCTATAGACTTACTAGAAACAGTCGACTCCAAACCAAACCAACCACCTTTCCTACCTATTCTCAGAACATGAAACAAAACCGCAAACTCACACCCACAACCAAAAAGGCACCTCCTTCCCAAAAATAGGTCTTTAACTATCTGGAGTGTCCTCTGACTGGTGGGCCATACTATGTTCCACTCGAAATGGCCTCTCTGGTCTCAGATCTTGTCTCCTTGGCCAACTCTGTTATTCTGCGAGGAGCCTGCTGTTAGCCACAACCTGCTGTCTCAAGAAAGGCCCCTCTTCAGAGCTCTACTGGCATTTGGCCATCCTCACATCAGTAGGTACCAAGAAGGTCTGACTCTGTACTTGGTAAATCCAAACAAGTGAGCCCACTGGAACTGGGACTGGGACTGGCTCTTGGTGCCTGGCTTCTTGCATCCCAATTTCAGAGAGTTCCATCACCAAGGAAATGAGGTATGTCACTTTCTTTGCAACTGAATGAGGTCACTGCCTTGGCAACAACTTTGTCCTAACACTTGCTTCCAATGGTTCCATGAGTTGGAGGGTGCCCCTACTTCCTGTGACAATTTGACTAGTTAGAATGGTATATCAAAATAGACACCATGGAACAGCTCTACACGCAGGCCTGGTTAGGTTCATCTTCTCTACATTAAGAAGAGAGAGTCTGATGCATACACATCCCTTCATCCTGTCCAGGTTGTTTGCCATGGAAGATGGCTTTTGCTCATGCAGGTCCTTCATAGCTGCCTACATCTTCTCCAGGGATCATTTCTGCATCGAACTTTGAGGTTCTCAGCAGTTGGAAGATTACCTACATCCCTAATTGAAAGAATAGCCCTGTCCCTGCTCTTTTGTAATGTTAGATTGAGGCAACAGTGTATGGTTAGGGTTAATAACACGTTCGATTTGGGTTAGGAATCATTCTGCGGGATGAATAAGGTTATTGGGAACCTGCAATATATAGAAATATAGTGGTTAAATATAAGTATGAAAACAGAAATCTAGGTAAGATTTGAAGCTCAGAAGTGCATTTGGCAATAGATTGGGACACGTAGCTTTGAATTATGTTCTGCATACTTGTTTCAGAAAAATCGATATACAATGGCATAGGACCTTGTACCTCAGATGATTGAATGTAGTAGAGTACATCCACTCAAAAAGGGATAGTCGATAGGATCAGGAAGATAGTCAGTATGTTTGGGAAGAAGATAGAGTATAGGATTTGGACCAAAGTTCATTAGCAATAGGGTTTCGGTTAGAGAGTGAATGTCAATGTCAGCACATGTGAAGGGTCAGTCACAATGTTGAACTGGAAAAAATATGTAGGAAAGTAGATATCAATAGAGACATTAGGAAATCAGGCAAAGTATAAAGTGAGTGAAAAAACTAGACATTTCCAACAGTTTTGAGGTTGAATATATAATCTTAGGAAGAAACAAAAATGTGGTCACCAATAGGATTGACATTTGAGAGCATTAGGCAACCTGGATATGGATGTTTTTAGTAATCCATGTTCAGTTTCCATTTAGGCTTTGGTACAATCATACGTGTGACTTTTGCATTTTGTGTCCAGAATATTACTATGATAACATGCATATGTAGATCAGGTGACATGAGTATTTCTTCCACCATTTCTGGGAGCAATATTTAGAAGACTAATAAATTAGTATGGGGGTACTAAGAGGTGTACCCTGTGTCTATGAATATAGAGATAATGCATGAATAGACAATATAGTGAATAAATAATATAACTGGTTCCACTTTAAATAATGGAATAAACTGATATAAGAGAATATATAAAAAATACTATATTGTTATAAAATCATTCATTCCAACCAGTTATACATCTAATGGTGATATTATAGTTATGGTTTATCATGAAGAGAGTGTCAGTTTTGCTTCAAAAGTGATAAAAGAAATCAAAAATAATATATTTCGAAAGAAGTCTCATTATAAGACCAGTCAAGAAACCTGGAAGAATCCATGTGTTCTGAAGCAGGAAGTGATTGAAAGTGAAACAAATTCCTATAAGTTTGCTAACTTGTGGATGAAATATATATCCTATGATGTGCATAAATTGAAGAAATAGTAATGTACCAGTGTTGAATTAAAATGAATTTCAAAATACACATCATGTCACATAGGAATGTACTTGCATTGATGTTAAACTGGGTCAGTTACTGTAGAAGTATTAGTATTTGTATGCAACATTAACTGAAGTTAGTTTTCAGTACTGGAAACAATATGTATTTCAGGTGGATGAATATTTCTGAGAATGATCTTGTGAAAAGTTGATTATAAATCCATATACATGAACATGAATGAATTTAGGGAGTGTATATAAGACACATATATTTTATATTTTGAAAAATCAGGAGAGTGTATATATATATATATATATATATATATATATATATATATATATATATATATATATATATACAAAAAAACACACACAGACAATAAATTAGCAATCAAATTTATCATGAAATATATATCCTCCACAGATGCAAAATTATTTCTTTTAGAACATGTATTTATGTATAATGTTGTTCTTCTAGGAAACACACCCCTAGGTTAAATTTTCAGTTCCAACAGAGTTTAACAGGAGTGATCACTTCTCACAAATTGTATTTGCCAAATTAGCCACCTAACAAAATGTAGGTGTGATACCAGGTAGTGTTCTATATGTGCATTTAAAAATACATGTGCTGAATAGGCTACAGAGAAAGGGAGATAGGTATTCACATATTTGTTAACATTAAAAACACATGGAGAACTATTTCAATTAAAAATTGACTAGATTTATAACACCTACAATTAATCATGCAAAAAACAAGTCCAACTATACACTATGATTCCTCTGAACTGCTTGTATTCCTATTCTGTTTGTGTTATTTTTCTCCATCATATTAGGAGTAGTAGTCAGATTCTATTAGGATATGCGTTAGTGTCAAGGATTCAGTATTTCGAATGGAAATATGGAAAATGACTCTAATTGGTATGCCAATATGTGCTACACAAAAATGTTCACACTCTCATCCAGAAGATTGCCTTGACATTACCTTAGTTCCAAGTAAGATACAATTAGAGGAGAAAAGTTAGAAAATCTGTAAATACATATCAGGAATAAAAAATGCTCAGGAGTTCACAAACTTGTAGGTGGTAGAGGAGTTTCCAAAAGTAAGGGACAGGGTAAACACTCCACAAACATTGAGCTCTGCTTGTGTAAAGACTTCTTGAGAAACTCTCTGAGGTTGGGCTCTTAAAATACATGTTGTTGTCAGGAGCTTTAGCTTCCTTTGTTGTGTGACCATCAAATCTGGGTGTGCAAATATGTGACCTGAAGGACATTGTTTCTAATTTTCCAATGAAAATGAGGCAGCAGTGGTGAATACTCTTTTTGTAGTTAAACTATGACCACTGGGGTGTAAGTGTCTCCCCGGGTTGACTGTGAAGCCATTTGGTCATGCTCCAATTTTCATGGTGTTACTCCTTGGTGCACTGGGAGTTTGGTATTTGCTTCATGAAATACAAGGAGTTCAACTGGGACACAGTGCTGGAGGGAGTTCTGTCACGTGTGGAGGGACACAGTCTGCATGACAATGCACCAACCAGGATTCTGTCCCACATAGGTTGCCCCTTTGTCCATAGCAACCTGATTCTGAACATTGCCCAGAAACCTATCCATATAACAAGATGCCTTTACATATAAGGGTCTGCTGGCTGTACCCTGTCAGTCACAAGGCAATTGGAAGCCAATGGCAGATCCACATGCCCCAACACACATGTTTTATCACACACCTTCACACCACTGCTCTAGGCCCACTAATGAACAGGCTCCAACATACTGGCATCACTGTTCTACACAATTTTCATGAAACCCAGTCAGTCAAGGCACTGTGAGATACACTCATGATCAGCAACAGGACATCCAAAAGTTTTCCAGTGCCACCTGGTCATGGGAATTTCAAAAGTTTCATGGTATTTATCAAGCCATTTTTTGAGGATAAAGTTGGAGGCTCTGTGGGTTTCAATTCATTCAGGAACCATTAAATGTTGAAGAAGCTCATTTCAATGAAAGATCTTGAGAACACTCACAGGCAAGTCTTCCCAAAGAGTGGCCAAAAGGTCACATGAAGTCAGGCCCATTGAGGTCTACAATGTGAGGTCCATGTGTGTTTTGACTCTCAACTGTGGCTTTAAAGAATTTCAGAATAAAATCATGTGATATCCAGGCTGAGATTCCCAGTGCTCTGGGCAAAGCCACCCTGCACCTAGATCTCCCTGCACCACAATTAATACCTGAGATCTAGGTTGCATGGCCTAGTAAAATCCAAACACAATTCATGACAATACTTCTCTTATGTCACTTCCAGAATTCAGTCTCTAAAGAGAATCATACCAGAGTTCAAGCCCAGGTGGACCCAGTCATCTGTTCCAAGCGCCAAACAAATTACCACAATTCAAAACAAAATGCTCCCACATGCCCCTTATCTTCTTCAATTTGAGGCCAAATGACTGTGGGGTTTAGATTCTTTATGTAAATTGGATTCATGTGAAAACCCAAGCACCTATGGGCTAAACTCTGCAGGGCTTTAAAGAACTCATTTGACCCAAAGGATCCCTATTTTCACTTGATGGATGTCAGGGCCATTAGAGAGGAAGGTGAGAGTCTTCATCTACAATAACTGCTCTTTTGGCCATTTTGGTTTTGGATGCACCCATGGGATCTTTCTTTAGATCCATCAGGTGCTGAGAATCTAAGCCACAGCCTCACACAGGGCCAAGAGGCTGATTCAGACACATCTCTTTCCAAAGCAATTAAGCAAAGAGCAAAACACACACAGACATTATAAAGTGGCAATATATATGCCAATTGAAATTCATGATGAAATATATATCGTCCACAGATCCAAAAATATTAATTTTACTGAACATGGATTTATGAATAATGTTGTTCAACTAGAAAGGTTACCCTTAGGCTGAATTTTATGATCCAATAGCGTTTAGGAGGAGTGATCTCTTGTCATTATTTGTATCTGCCATGTCAGCCACCTCACAAGAATGTATATGTGATACCAGGTAGGATTCAATATGTTTATATAAAAATACATGTGATGAATAGGCTACAGAGAAAAGGATACAGGAATTCACATATTTATTAACTTTAAAAACACAAGGAGAACTATTTCAATTAAAAATTAACTAGATTTATAACACCTACCCTACATAATGCAAAAGGCAAGTCCAACTATACACCATGCCTCTTCTGAACTGCTTGTATTTCTATTGTGTTTGTATGCACTGTGGGTTTCAAGAACCATTAAATGTTGAGGAAGCTCATTTCAATGAAACTCTGGAGAACTCTCATAGGCAAGGCTTCCCAAAGAGTGGCCAAAAGGTTAGATATAGCCAGGCCCATTGAGGTCTACAATGTGAGGTCCATGTGTGTTTTGACTCTCAACTATGGCTACCAAGTCTTTAAGAAAAAAATCATGGGATATCTTTGCTGAAATTCCCAGTGCTCTGTGGAAAGCCACCCTCGGCCTTGATCTTAGTTTCCAAGGGCGACTCTCATGCTTGACCTCTTAAAATATCACCACAATTTATGGCAATACTTCTTTGAGTTCAGTTCCAGAAGTCAGTGTCTAAGGGGAATCACACAAGAATTCAAGCCCAGGTGGACCCAGTCATCTCTTCCAACCGTCACACAAATGACCACAATTAATACCAAAACACTCTCACATGGCCCTCCTCTTCTTCTATAAAGGCACTCATCATAACATCTGGCTGGAGGTTTCCATGAGGGGCACAGCCCAAGACAGTGTCCCAAATAAGCTCCCTTGCCACTCATTTGCCTAAATTCAGGGTGGCTTGGACACCCTTCTTGTGCACCAGGAGTGATCTGAAAGGGTAAAATAAATTGAAATTAAAGTGTAAAAGTTGAAGTGTAAAAGACCGGGTTTTGTAAAGTTTCTAAGCTGCAAGGCCTGAGTTAAAATGTAAAGGACCAGGTATTGTTAAGTTCCTATGCTACATGCAAAACCTGAAATTCCTGTAGCTTGTAGTACAATTCCGGACTGCCCAGTAAATATTCCCCCTGACCGCCTGGTTGTTTAATAACCTAGGACCCTGTGTGGCCTGGCACATAGGCATCGCAAGGCCTAAACCAATCTGTTTGAGTGTGTACCTCGCTTTAGAACTCACCTATCACTCCCGCCTGACCTGTTCCTGCCAATGAATGAACTAATCATGTTTAGGAATTGTTGTTTGATTTTTCTGCGGTGTATGTTGATTTCTTAAAGGAGACTGTGATATATGTAAAGTCCCGCCCTCCCCAAAAAGTGTACTTAAGCACTGCTCAACCCCTGCTCGGGGCTCTGGGCTGCTCTCCCTTCTTGAGTGAGCACGTAGCCCCAGCATGCTGGATTGGATCCTCAATGAACGCCTTTTTCTGTTGCATGAGCCGCGTTCTCTTGGTGGTCTCTTCCTCCGACGTTCACCGGACCCTTACATTTGGTGCGTTGGCCGGGAATCACGCAGCATAGGACAAGGACACGCCAACAGACCCCTCTGGAGGTAAGTAAGTCGCTTCTTTTCATTTTTCCTTGTGATCACTCAGAGCTTTTTGTTCAGGTTCCATTTTTCCGTTTTTGGTTTGGGTTGGCAGAGTGGCTTCCAGCGGAGAACGTAAGTTCCCCCTGTCAGTGGTGGACAAACGTGTCCTAAAGCCACAGGCCATGTCCTTGCAAGGGATGCCTTGGAGGACTCGGGGAGTGACGGATGTGCTCTCATTAGGTGAGGAGGGACGAATGAGCCCACATTAGGTGACTCTGCTGGCAACCCATCATATCTTGCTGACTACTTTTTTCTCTCAGGTTGAATTCACTGTCTGTCTTTGTGGTCTAACCCATCAGGTTTTGCCAGTTACTAGGTTCTAATCTTTACTTCTGAACTCGTGTTAAATGTTAACTGTGTGTACATGTTTGTGTCACGTTTGTATTGTCCTTGTCTCTGTTTGAGAAACTCTCATTATGGGACAAAGCCATTCCATGCCTCTTTCCTTGAAGCCGTTCCTGGTCCCTGCCTCCAATCCGACCCCTTCACCCAGGATCCTATCACTCAAACCTTCTACTCCTCCCCCTCTTCCCTCCATTATCTCTGAGTCACAAAATTGTAGATCTTGGGGTTGTGAACAAACGGGAGCTGCATGATGGTCTTTGTGTGTCATTTTATCTGTGTTTCTGTTAAATGTGATGGAATTGTTTGGTCCGATGCAGAGTCCCGAGTTCCAACCTGCATTACATATGTGGAAGTTACTTTAGCTAAATTTTAAACTAATGCTTCTCCTGTGAGGGACCAAAAGTCAATAGAACCGCCAGTTTTTCTGTTCTCACCTTTTCACCTCTCTTAGCTGTGCTTTAAAGAACTTTGATAAACTTTACTCCCCTTTGTTAAGCAAGATTACGGAAGCAGTGATTTCTTTTCTTCCCGTAGTTAGATTGAGCATGCCCACTGCAGAGGGAAATGTCTGGGGTCTAAGAACTTTGATATCGCGCTTAAACTTTTCTCAAAACCCTGTCCTCATTATTAAATTGGCATTAATTGGCTTTGGGATGGGAACCAAGCCTTCAGCATAAATTTTGACACCCCAGAGGGGACTTTAAATAAACCCCACTCTGCCCTCTTGGGGAAGCCTAGCACTCAAAACAACTGAAGCAGAGAATGAAATTTTTGGGAGCTGACTACTGCAAAGTTGGGAGACATAGAATATGCCTGGTGCCTGGGGTCAAAGCAAACCAGAGGAACTAATCCTGTAAGTAAATGGTGAGGCTAAGGGACTCCCAGCAGCTGCCAGATCCATTTTGCTGTGGGGAACTCCCTTATTCCTTACGTGCACTTTAAGGATTTCTCCACCTCTGTTTACTTAACAAAAGGGACAATGAATGCATTAATATGTTGATATTATAGATTGTTTCTTGGGGATGATCTAGGGTGAATGTGTATCTAGAAATGATTTTTTTTAATTTTAACCATCTGGTATCTAAATGGGTTTCTAAGGCATTGCACTATCTTACAGTTAAAAGTTGGGTTTAAACAATTGTTTAGTTTGATTTCAGGTAGTTCATGCTAGGAAACTTAAATACTTAGGGTAAAAAAAAAAAAAATAAAGAGTTTTAATTTTGAACTAGACAGCCTGAAAAAATTTCACTAGATATATCAGTGCATTAACTTGGGAAGAGATAATAAATTATGATATGGTATCTATTCCCATCAGTGTGTAAGATTTTAAAAAATGGTACTAAATTAAAACGTTGGTCTGGCTTATTGAAATGACATTAATTAGCAACAGTCTTGGAAATTTTTAAAGCTTAATTTCGGATACACATGGTAGCATGTGGTTCTTTTTAAAAATTTTTCAGCCAATTTAATTTAACTTAATACTATTAGAAACTTCATAACAAAGAAAGGGGCTTAATGATCCTATAGAAACTTCTTCTGATGGTGGCATTAATATTATCAAAAAATGATCCTATTTTCAGTTTTGTGTGAGCAAGTTTTTCTAGTGTAGAAAAATCTAAAGAAATAAAATTTTGAGAATTACATCTTAAACTTGCATCAAAATTTTCAACATCCAAACCTGGAAATTATGACTTATAGATAAATGCCTTAGGCGTGAGGTTTCTTCTCAGAATTCCAGTCTTTCCAGTTTTCCAGACCTCAGCCAGGACTTACTTTGATATGCAAATAAAAGAAGCCTGCAGCACTCAGCAGGAGACAGATAAAAAGAGTAAATGTGTCTTTTTACCTGAACTCAAACTAGACCTAACCAAAAAAGTATATAATATGGTATTTACTAATTACTGGCCAGTCATCATTTTTAGGACTCTTGCTTTTCTTAGATTCTGTAATTTTTTTTTTGAGCTCATGATCTTGATTCTGCTGATGGGTTAATGTTTTCTGATCAGTTCTATTTTTGATCGACTCTGGAGTTTTCAGCATTGCAATGGAGATTTCACCTGAAAAAAGCTACAAGGCCTTTACTATTGTGTTATGTGTTACATTTGTGTTACGTGTTGTATGTTGGTATGTCTGTATGTGTGTATGTCCATATATCATGCAGGGATATGACAAGTGACAGATGAGGAGCGCTCATGAAAAATTTAAAAATGTATCCAAATGTCTTTGATTCACGTGATTCATATGTTTTAATTCAAATTGGGTAAACAGATAAAAATAAAGATGTCTTTAAAATTAGGCCAATAAGTTTTCTAGGTTTTCAAAAAGGCCCTAATAAAATGTAGATGTCTATAAAATAATCTGCTTAAATTCAGAAATTGAAAAGCATTGTATTGAAATGTGAACAGAAAGAGGTTAGTAGATGGAAAAGAGAAACTAAAAGGTTCTAGATATAGATATAATAGAGGAAAAACGTGTTTCTGGATAAGAGAGTCTATATGATTAAGTAATTAAAAGGGTTTAAGTAAATAATAGAAAAAGGTGTGTGTAACTTGGTTATATGTGTAAGTTTTGAGCAAGTAATCTTAAAAAATTAAACAGCTGGTAAAACAAGTACTGTTTTTATAAAATTGTGCCATGTTATTTCTTTAAAATCTAAACTTGTTTAATACAAAAACATCAATGTAATTGTGGTGTTAATGTGTTCATATCTTCCAGGTATACAAGTCTGTAAGGTAGAAGCTTGCAAAGACCATTGTATCAAGCTGGTGTTCTAAGGTTGTATGGTAATTCTAGGCTTAAAAGAAAAACATGTTGGAGTGTTGGAGATTTATGTATATCATTTGTGTTCTATAAATGGACTTGTTATCAATAAGATATGTACAGTTCCATGTTACTTTTTACACTGAGATACAATCTAAAAGTATTTTTAACTTAATGAGAGCCAAATCTGTGAAGGTTTTATTGTAAACTCAAAGGTAATGCCCATTCATTTCCATGTGAAAACTGTTTTCTTCAGGCTTCACAAAGGGGTGGCCTGAGACAAAGACTTTCCTGATATTCAGGGCAACATAACAATAGGTAATCAAAAGGCCCAAAGCAGGGTTTCTCCACTGAGACTTTACTGGCTACACTGATATCTGAGTTTTCTGAGATGCTTGCCATTCCCTTCAGCTACCAGTACATGGCCATGTCACAGAGCTTGGAAGTGGTACATATATTTGACACAAAATCATGAGCCTATTCTGGAGAGTGGCCAGAATTCAGGAAGAAAACAGGAACGTAGGAAGATAGTTGGTGTTGCCCATTGATAAGGCAAGCCAAACTCCATTCATAAATTGTGCCGGATGAATGCTGGGAAGTTTTCTCCTTGAGAGGATACACCCATTGAGGCATTATCTTTTCTAATGTCTACAACCACGAAAACAGTGGGATACACAGACCTGAAAACACTCGCCTTGTCAAAGGACTAACTAGAAACAGTCCACTCCAAACCAAACACACCCCCTTTCCTAACTATTCTCAGAACAAAAGAAAAAACCACAAACCCACACCCACAACCACAAAGGCACCTCCTTCCCCCAAGTGGGTCTGGAACTATCCAGAGTGTCCTCTGACTGGAGGGCCATACTATGTTCCCCAGAAATGGTCTGTCCTGTCTCAGATCTGGACTCCTTGGTCAACTCTGTGAAGTTGTCAGGAGCCAGCAGTGAGCCTCTACCTGTTTTCCCTGGAAGGGCCCCTCTTCAGAATTTTTCTGGAATTTGGCCATTCTCACATAAGTAGGTACCACAAAAGACTGACTCTGTCCTTGGAAAATCCAAACAAGTGAGAACACTGGAACTGGTGCTGGGACTGGGCCTGGGTGCCTAGATTCCTGGAACCCAAATTTGGAGAGTTCCATCTACAAGGATGTGAGGTGAGGTCACTTCCTTTAGTAACTGAATGAGGTCACTGCCTTGGCAACCAATTTGTCCTAACATTTGCTTCCTAAGGTCTCATAACATGGAGGATGTCCCTACTTCCTGTGACACTTTCACAAGTTAGAATGGTAAAGAAACAATAGTCACCTGGGAACAGCTCTCCACACAGGCCTCTCCTCTACATTAAGAAGAGAGAATCTGATTCAGACACAACCCTTCATCCTGACCAGGCTGTTTGCCATGGAAGATGCCTTTTGCTCTCTCAGATCCTTCATAGCTGCCTACATCTTCTCCAGGGTTCATTTCTGCATGAAACTTTGAAGTTTTCAGCAGGTGGAAGATCCCCTGCATTCCTGTATTGTAAGACCAAATCTGTCCCTGCTTTTCTGAATACTTAGATTGAGGGAACAGTGTATGGTTAGGGTTAACAATATGTTCAATTAAAACCAAAATACTCCCACATGGCCCTCATATTCTTCCATCTAGACATTCATCATAACCTCTGGCTGGAGGTTTCCATAAGGGGCGCAGCCCAAGACAGTGTCCAAAATAAGTTCCCTTGCCCCTCATTTTTCTAAAGTCAGGGTTTCCTGGACACCCTTCCTGTAAACCAGGATTGATCAAATAGGCCTGCCAGTAATACTGCTCTGTTTCTTCATTTTGAAGCCTACTGACTGTGAGGTATAGATTCTTTATGTGATTTGGAGTCATGTGAGAACCCAAGCACTGCTGCAGGGCTTTGAAGAACTCATTTGTCTCAAAGGATCCCTATACTTACTTGATGGAGGTCAGGAACCTAACAGAGGAAGCAAGAGACTTCATCCACAATGACTGATCTTTTTGCCATTTTGGTTTTGGATGCACACATGGGATCTTTCTTTAGATCCATCAGGTGCTGAAAATCAAAGCCACAGCCTCTCTCAGAGCCGAAAGGATGATTCAGACACATCCCTTTCCAAAGCAATTAAGCAAAGAGCCACAGGTGATGCTCATTCATTTCCAATTGAAAGCACTTTTCTTCAGGCTTCACAAACTGGTGGCGTGAGGAAAAGACCTTCCTGACATTCAGGTCAACAGAACAGTAGGTAAGCAAAAGGCACAAAGCAGGGTTTCTCTACTGAGACTTTACTGGTCACACTGATATCTGAGTTTTCAGAGATGCTCCCAATTCCCTTCATCTATCCAGTACATGGCCATGTCACAGAACTTGACGGAGGTCCATATCTTGGACAAAAAAACATGAGCCTATTCTGGAGAGTGGCCAGAATTCAGGAAGAAAACAGGAACTAAGGAAAGAAGTAGGTGTTGTCTACAACCACGAAAACAGTGGGATACACAGACCTAAAAACACTCGCCTTGTCAAATGACTTACTAAAAACAGTCCACTCCAAACCAAACATACTGCCTTTCCTACCTATTCTCAGAACATGATAAAAAAACACAAATTCACACCCACACCCACAAAGGCACCTCCTTCCCCCAAGTAGGTCTGTGACTATCCAGAGTGTCCTCAGACTGATGGGCCTTACTCTGCTCCCTCGAAATGGACTGTCCTGTCTCAGATCAGGTCTCCTTTACCAACTCTGTAAAGTTTTCAGCATCAATCAGTGAGTCACTACCTGCTTTCTCAGGAAAGGCCCCTCTTCAGAGCTTTCCTGGCATTTAGCCATCCACACATCAGTATGTACCAAAAAGACTGACTCTGTCCTTGGTAAATCCAAACAAGTGAACCCACTGGGACTGGGACTGGGACTGGCTCTGAGTGACTGGCTTCCTGGATCCCAAGTTCAGAGAGTTCCATCACCAAGGAAGTGAGGTAGGTCACTTCCTTCAGGAACTGAATGAGGTCACTACATTGGTAACCACTTTATCCTAACATTTGCTTCCAAGGGTCCCACGAGAGAGAGGCTTCCCCTACTTCCTGTGTCACATTCACAAGATAGAATGGTATATCACCATAGGCACATGTTAACAGCTCTCCACACAGACCTGGTTTGGTCGATCTTCTCTACTTTCAGAAAAGAGAGGCTTATTCAGACACATCGCTTCATCCTGACCAGGTATTTTACCAAGGAAGATTACTGTTGCTCTCTCAGGTCCTTCATAGCTGCCTTCATCTTCTTCAGGGTTTATTTCTGCATGGAACTTGAGGTTCTCAACAGGTGGAAGATCCCCTACCTACCTGTATTATAACACCAACTCTGTCCCTGGTCTTTGTAAAGTTAAATTGAGGGAACAGTGCATGGTTAGGGTTAATAACATGTTCAATTTGGGTTAGGAATCATTCTGCGAGATGAATAATGGTATTGGGGACCTCCGATATTTACAAGCATATATAGGTGTAATATAAGTATGAATACAGAAATCTAGGAAAGATTTGAAACCCAGATAAACACTGGGTCCTTGATTGGGATACTTAGCTTTGAATTATTTCCGCAAAGTTGTCTCAAATAAATCGTTATACAATGGCATAGGACCTTGTACCTTGGATGACTGAATGAGGAAGAGATCCTCCAGACAAAAAGGGATAGTTCCAAAAGTTATTTAGATATAGGGTTTTGGTTAGAGAGTGAATGCAAATGTCAGCATATGTGAAGAGTCAGTCACAGTGATGAACTGGGGAAAATGTGTAGGAAAGCAGATATCAATAGAGACATTAGGAAATCAGGGAAAGTACAAAGTGAGTAATAGGATAAGACGTTTTTAACAGGGTTGAGTTTGAATATATAATCTTAGGAAGAAACAAATATGTAGTCACCAATAGGAATGATATTTGAGATCATTAGTTAATCAGGACATGGATGTTGTTAGTAATACATGCTCACATTAAATTTAGGCTTTGGTACAATCATAAGGGTGTCCGTTGCATTTTTTGTCAGGAATATTACTGTGATGAAATGTAAATGTATATCAGGTGACTACAGTATTTCTTCAAACATTTCTGAAAGCAACATTTTAAGACTTATAAATTAGTATTGGGGACACAAGTACGTGTACCCTGTGCCTATGATTAAAAAGATGATGCCTTAATAGACCATACTGTAAATAAATAATATAACTTGATCAAACTTTAAATAATGGATTGAATTGATATCTGAAAATATATAGGAAATCTTATATTGATATACATAAGTTCATTCTAACCAGTTATACATCTAATGGTAATTTTAGCATTATGGTTTATCATGAAGAGTGTGGGAGTTTTGCTTCAAAAATGATTATGGAAATCGAAAATAATGTGTTTGGAAATAATCTCATGAAAAGTACAGTCAAGAAACATGGAGGAATACATATATTCTGAAGCAGGAAGTAAATGCAAGTGAACCAAATGCGTACAGATTTGTTAACTTGTGGATGAAAAGTATTATCTTATAATGTCCATAAACTGAAGAAATAGTAATGTACCAGTGTTGAATAAAAATGAACTTCAAAATACACATCATGTCCCATAGGATTTTACTTGCATTGATGTTAAACTGGGTCAGTTACTGTACAAATATTAGGATTTGTAAGCACCTTTCACCGAAGTTAGTTTTCAGTACTGGGAAATAAATATGTATTTCATGTGGATGAATATTTCTGAGAATAATTTTGTGAAAATTTGATTATAAATCCACATATAGGAACATGAGTTAAATTAGTGAGTGTAAAATAAGACACATATATTTCATATTTTGAATAATCTGGAGAAAAAAAAATATATATATATATATTTATATATATATATATAAAGATACAAACACAGACATTAAAATGTAGTAATATGTATGCCAATCAAAATTCATCATGAAATATATATCATCCTCATATCCAAAAATATTCTTTTTACTGAGCATGGATTTATGTATAATGCTGTTCATCTAGGAAATTCACCCATATGTTGAATTTTCAGTTCCATCAGTATTTAGGGGGAGTGATCTCTTCTCACAATTTGTATCTTCCTAAAACAGGAAGCTCACAAGAATGTACGTGTGATACCAGGTAGGATACTAAATATGCATAATAAATTTCATGAGATGAATAGGGTACAGAGAAAGGGAGACAGAAATGTACATATGTGTTAACTTTAAAAACTCATGGAGAAGTATTACAATGAAAAGTTGACTAGATTTATAACACATTCACTTGATAAAGCAGAAGGCAAGTCCTAGTATACACCATGCCTCCTATGAACGGCCTGTATTTCTATTCTGTTAGGTTTCTTTTTCTACATCATATTAAGATTAGTAGTCAGAGTCTAGTAGGGTATGGGTTAGTGACAGGGATTCAGTATTTCAAATGGAAAATAGGAAAATGAATCTAATGTGTATGCAAATATTTGCTAGACAAAAATCTTCCCACTGTCCTCCAAAACAATGCCTTGATATTTCCTTCGCCACAAGTAATACACAATTAGTGGAGAAGAGTTTGAAAGTCTGTGAATATATATCTGGAAAAGAAAATGCTCAGGAGTTCACAACCTTGGAAGTGGTAGTGGAATTTCCAAAAGTAAGGTACAGGGTAAACACTCCACAAACATGGAACTCTGGTGGCCTAATGAGTTGTTGAGAAACTGCCTCTGAGTTTGGGCGCTTGAAAAATTTGTTGTTGTCAGGAGCTTTAGCTTCCTTTGTATTGAGACCACCAAACCTGGGTCGGCATCTATGTGACCTGGATGACATGGTTCCTTATATGCTATTGAACATGAGGCAGAAGTTCTGAATTTTCCCTTTGTTAGTAAACTGAGGACACTGGGGTCTAAGTGTCTAACCATGTGATCTGTGAAGCCATTTGGTCATACTCCACTTTTTGTGGTGTTTCTTACTGCTGCACTGGGAGTTTGGTATTGGCTTCACGTAATACAAGGAGAAAAACTGGGACACAGTGCTAGAGGGAGTACTCTCACGTGTAGTGGATGAGGGTCTGCAGGAGAATGCACCAACCAGGCTTCTATCCCAAAAAGCTTGCACCCATGTCCATAGCAACCTGATTCTGAACATTGCCCTGAAACCTCTCCAAATAACAAGGTCCCTTTACTTGTAAGGTTCTGCTGGCTGCACCATGTCAGTCACAAGTCATTCGGAAACCAGTGACAGAACCACGTGTCCCCACGACAGATGTTTTATCATACACCTGCCCACCACTGCTCTGGGCCCACTAGTCAGCAGGCTCCAACTTTCTGGCATCTCTGTTCTCACCATTTTCATGAAACCCAGTCAATCAATGCAATGTCTGGTACACTCGTGATCACCAACAGATATCCAAAGGTTCTCCAGTGCCACCTGTTCATGGGAATTTAAAAAATTCATGGTATTTATATAGCCAATTTTCAAGGATGAATTTGGAGGCACTGTGGCTTTCAATTTATTCAGGAACCATGAAACGGTGAGGAAGATTATTTCAATTAAAGCTCAGGAGAACTCTCAGAGGCAAGGCTTCCCAAAGAGTGGCCAAAAGGTCACATTAAGCCAGGCCCATTGAGGTCTACAATTGAGGTCCATGTGTGTTTTGACTCTCAACAATGGCTGCCACGTCTTTCTGAATAAAGTCATGTGATATCCTGGCTGAGATTCCCAGTGCTTTTTGGAAAGCTATCCTGGGCCTAGATCTCAGTCTCCAAGGGCAACTCTTATGTGTGGCCTCCTAAAATCCCAACACAATTCATGTCAATACTTCTCTGAGTTCATTTCCAGAACTCAGTCTCTAAGGGGAATCACTCCAGAGTTCAAGCCCATGTGGACCCAGTCATCTCTTCCAACTACCACACAAATGACCACAATTAAACCAAAACACTCCCACATGGCCCTCATCTTCTTCAATATAAACTCTCATCATAACTTCTTGCTGGAGGTTTCCATGAGGGGCGCAGCATAAGACAGTGTCCAAAATAAGCTCATTTGCCCCTTATTTGCCTAAATTCAGGGTGGCCTGGAAACCCTTCCTGTGTATCAGGTGTGATCAAATAGGCCTGCCATTAATACTGCTCTACTTCTCCAATTTGAGGCCTACTCTCTGTGGGGCATAGATTCTTTATGTGAATTGGGGTCAGAGAAAACCCAAGCACCTATGGGCTACCCTCTGCAGGGCTTTGAAGAACCAATTTCAGTGAGTCTAGGAGTTGGACCAAAAGTTCTTTAGATATAGGGGTTTTGTTAGAGAGTGAATGTAAATGTCAGCATATTTCAAGAGTCAGTCACAGTGATGAACTGGGGAAAATGTGTAGGAAATCAGATATCAATAGAGACATTAGGAAATCAGGCAAAGTACAAAGTGAGTGATAGGATGAGACATTTTTAACAGGGTTCAGTTTCAATATTTAATCTTAGGAAGAAACAAATATGTACTCACCAATAGGAATGATATTTGAGATCATTAGTTAATCAGGACATGGATGTTGTTAGTAATACATGCTCACTTTCAATATAGGCTTTGGTACAATCATAAGTGTGTCCATTGCATTTTGTGTCAGGAATATTACTGTGATGAAACATATATGTATATCAGGTGGCTAGAGTATTTCTTCCAATATTCTTAAAGCAATATTTTAAAGACTTATAAATTAGTATTTGGGATACAAATAGGTATACCATCGGTCTATGAATATAGAGATGATGCCTTAATAGACCATACTGTGAATAAATAATATAACTGGTTCAAACTTTAAATAATGGTATGAATTGATATCTGAAAATATATAGGAAATCTTATATTGATATATATAAATTCATTCTAACCAGTTATACATCTAATGGTAATATTAGCATTATGGTTTATCATGAAGAGTGTCTGAGTTTTGCTTCAAAAATGATTATGGAAATCAAAAATAATGTGTTTGGAAAGAATCTAATGAAAAGAACAGTCAAGAAACATGGAGGAATACATGTGTTCTGAAGTAGGAAGTGATTGAAAGTGAACTAAATGCCTATAAATTTGTGAAATTGTGGATGAAAGAATATATCCTATTATGTCCATAAACTGCAGAAATAGTAATGTATCAGTGTTGAATAAAAATGAACTTCAAAATACACATCATGGTCCCATAGGTGTCTACTTGCATTGATGTGAAACTGGGTCAGTCACTGTGGAAATATTACGATTTGTATGCACCATTCACTGAATTTAGTTTTCAGTACTAGGAAATAAATATGTATTTAAGGTGGATGAATATTTCTAAGAATTATTTTGTGAAAATTTGATTATAAATCCACATACACAAACATGAGTAAATTTAGAAAGTGTATAATAAGACACATATATTTCATATTTTGGAAAATCTAAAGAGTAGATATCTATATCTATATAGATAGATAGATAGATAGATACTCACATACACAGACATTAAAATGTAGCAATATATATGCCATTTGAAAATCATAATAAAATAGATATCATCCACGTATCCAAAAATATTCATTTTACTGAACATTTATTTATGCATAATATTGTTCATCTAGGAAATTCACCCATAGGTTGAATTTCCAGTTCCATCAGTATTTAGAGGGAGTGATCTCTTCTCACAATTTGTATCTTCCAAAATAAGCAAGCTCACAAGAATGTACATGTGATACCAGGTAGAATTCTAAAGATGCATTAAAAAATACATGTGATGAATAGGCTACAGAGAAAGGGAGACAGAAATTTACATATGTGTTAATTTTAAAAACTCATGGAGAAGTATTACAATGAAAAGTTGACTATATTTATAACACATACCGTTGCTAAAGCCGAAGGCAAGTCCAAGTATACACCATGCCTCCTATGAAAGGCCTGTATTTCTATTCTGTTAAGTTTCTTTTTCTCCATCATATTTGGATTAGTAGTCAGAGTCTAGTAGGGTATGGGTTAGTGTCAGGGATTCAGTATTTCAAATGGAAAATATGAAAATGAATCTAATGTGTATGCAAATATGTGCTACACAAAAATCTTCCCACTCTCATCCAGAACAATGCTTTGACATTACCTTCGCCCCAAATAAGACACAATTAGTGGAGAAAAGTTAGAAAATCTGTGAATACATATGTGGAAAGAAAAATGCTCAGGAGTTCACAAACTTGTAGGAGGTAGAACGGGTTACAAAAAGGGAGAGGGTAAACACTCCACAAACATGGAGCTCTGCTGGCCCAATGACTTTTTGAGAAACTGCCTCTGAGGTCGGGCAGTTAAAATATATATTGTTGTCAGGAGTTTTAGCTTCCTTTGTAGTGAGACCATCAATTCTGGGTCTCCATCTATGTGACCTGGATGACATGGTTTTTTGTTTTCTAGTGAACATGAGGCAGCAGTGCTGAATTCTCTCTTTGTAGGTAAACTTTGGCCACTGGGGTCTAAGTATCTAACTGTGTTGTCTGTAGAGCCATTTGGTCATTATCCACTTTCGTGGTGTTTTTTACTGCTGCACTGTGAGTTTGGTATTGGCTTCACGAAATACAAGGAGTTCTACTGGGACACAGTGCTGGAGGATGTACTCTCACGTGTGGTGGGTTAGTAAAATGCACCAGTGAGGCTTCAATCCCACATAGCTTTTCAACTTGACAATATCAACCTGATTCTGACCTTTGGCAGGAATCCTCTCCATATAACAAGATGCCCTTACATAGAAGGGTCTGCTGGCTGTACCATGTCAGTCACAAGTCTTTCTAAGCCAATGGCAGATCCACGTGGCCCCACCACAAATGTTTTTTTTTCACACACCTACACTCCTCTGCTCTAGGCCCACTAGTCTGCAGGCTCCAACTTTCTGGCATCTATGTTCTACACTTTTTTCATGAAACCCAGTCAATCAAGGCACTGTCTGGTACAATCATGATCAGGAACAGGACATTCAGAGGTTCTCCAGTGCAACCTGGTCATAGTAATTTCAAAAAATTCATGGTATTTATCTAGATATTTTTCAATAATGAAGTTGGAGGCACTGTGGGATTTAATTTATACAGGAACCATTAAAAGGTGAGGAATCTCATTTCAATGAAAGCTCTGGAGAACTTTCACAGGCAAGGCTTCCCAAAGAGTGGGCAAAAGGTCACATGAAGCCAGGCCCATTGAGGTCTACAATGTGAATTCCATGTGTGTTTTGACTCTCAACTATGGCTGACAATCTTTCAAAATAAAATCTTGTGATATCCTGGCTGAGATTCCCAGTGCTCTGTGGAAAGTCACCCTGGGCCTAGATCTCAGTTTCCAATGGCGAATCTCATGCGTGGCCTCCAAAAATCCCAACACAATTCATGGCAATACTTCTCTGAGTTCAGTTCCACAACTCAGTCTCTAAGGGGAATCACAACAGAGTTCAAGCCCAGGTGGACCCAGGCATCTCTTCCAATTGCCACACAAATGATGACAATTAAAACCAAAACACTCCCACAGGGCCCTCTTCTTCTTTTATATAGACACTAATCATAAACTCTAGCTGGAGGTTTCCATGAGGGGCACAGCCCAAGACAGTGTCAAAAATAATCTCCCTTGCCCCTCATTTGCCTAAAGTCAGGGTGGCCTGGACAACATTCCTGTGAAACAGAAGTGATCATATAGGACTGCTGTTAATACTGCTCCACTTCTCAAATTTGAGGCCTACTGACTGTGGGGTATAGATTCTTTGTGTGAATTGGAGTCATGAGAAAACGCAAGCACCTATTGTCCAGCCTCTGCAGGGCTTTGAAGAACTCATTTGACACAAATGATCCCTATTCTCACTTGATGGAGGTCAGAAATATTACAGAGGAAGGCGAGAGGCTTCATCCAAAATGACTGATCTTTTTTCCATTTTGGTTTTGAATGCCCACATGGGATCTTTCTCTAGACCCATCAGGTGCTGAAAATCTAAACCACAGGCTCACACAGGGCCAAGAGGCTGATTCAGACAAATCTTTTTCCAAAGCAATAAAGTAAAAAGCCACAGGTGATTCCCATTAATTTTCATTTGAAAACTCTTTTCTTCAGGCTTCACTAAGGTTTGGCCTGAGGCAAAGACCTTTCTGACATTCAGAGCAACAGAACAATAGGTAATCAAAAGCCCCCAAGCAAGGTTTCTCCTAGGAGACTTTCCTGGTTACTCTGATATGTGAGTTTTCTGAGATGCTCACCATTCTCTTCAGCTATCCAGTACATGGCCATGTCACAGAGCTTGGAGGTGGTACGTATCTTGTACAAAAATACATGATACTAATCTTGAGAGTGGCCAGAATTCAGGAAAAAAATGAGAACTTAGGTAGATAGCAGGTGTTGCCCATGGATGAGGCAAGCCTCAGTCCATTCATTAATTGGGAAGGATGCATACTGGGAAGTTTTCTACTAGACAGGACACACCCAATGAGCTATTTTCTTTTCTAATATCTACAAAGAAAAACACAATGGGATACACAGACACAGAAACAGTCTCCTTGTCAAATGACTTACTAGAAACAGTCCACTCCAAACCAAACAAACCTCCTTTTTTACCTATTCTCAGATCACGTGAAAAAACCACAAACACAAACCAACACCCACTAATGCACCTCCTTCTTCCAAGTAGGTCTTTGACTATCTGGAATGTCCTCTGACTGGTAGGACATACAATGTTCCCCAGAAATGGCCTTTCTGTCTCAGATCTGGTCTCCTTGGTCAAATCTGTGAAGTTGTAAGGACGCAGTGGTGAGCCAATTCCTATCCTCTCTGGAAAGAACCCTCTTCAGAGCTTTCTTGGTATTTGGCAACCCTTACATCAGTAGGTACCAAGAAAGACTGACTCTGTTCCTGGAAAATCCAAAGAAATGAGCCCACTGCAACTGGGACTGGGACTGGCTCAGGGTGCCTTGCTTCCTGGATCACAAAATTCAGAGAGCTCCATCACCAAGGAAGTGAGGTGAGGTCACTACCTTCAGAAAATGAATGAGGTCACTGTCTTGGCCACCACTTTGTCCTAACAGTTTCTTCCTATTGTCTCCTGACATGGAGGCTGCCCTACTTCCTGTGATACTTTCTCATGTTAGAATGGTATGGAAACCATTGTCACCTGGGAACAGCTCTCCACACAGGCCTGGTTTGGTCCATCTTCCCTACATAAAGAATAGAGAGGCTGACTCAGACACATCTTTTTATCCTGACCATGTTTTTTGCCATGGAATATGACTTTTGTTCTCTCAGGTCCTTCATAGCTGCCTGCATCTTCTCCAGGGATAATTTCTGCATGGATTTTGAGGTACTCAGCAGTTGGAAGATCTCCTAACTTCCTGTATTGTAATACCAACTTTGTCCCTGCTCTTCTGTAAAGTGAGATTGAGAGAACATTGTATAGTTAGGATTAATAGCATGTTCGATTTGGGTTGGAAATCATTCTGCTGGATGAATAATGGTATTGGGAACCAGCGATATTTATAAGAATATAGAGGTAGAACATAAGTATGAAAACAGAAATCTAGGTAATATTTGAAGCCCAGAAGGATTTGGACCCTTGATTGCGATCCTTAGCTTGAGTTATGTTTTGCACCGAGGTCTCAGTTAAATTGATATACAATGGCATAAGACCCTGTACCTCAGATGATTAAATGTAGAAGAGATCATCCAGTCAAAAAGGGATTGTGTGTAGGATTAGGAAGATAGTCAGTAGGTTTAGAAGGAAGAGTGAGTCTAGGATTTGGACCAAATGTTCTTTAGCAATAGGGTTTTGGTTAGAGAGTGAATATAAATGACACCATATGTGAAGAGTCAGGCACAATGATGAACTGGGGAAAATATGTAGGAAAGCAGACATCAATTGAGACATTAGGAAATCAGGCAAAGTATAACGTGATAGGATTAGACATTTTCAACAGGGTTGAGGTTGAATACATAATCTTAAGAAGAAACCAATTTGTAGTCACCAATAAGATTGACATTTGAGAGCATTAGGCAACCTGGACATGGATATATTTAGTAATCCATGTTCACATTCCATTGAGGCTTTGGTACAATCATAAGGGTGACCTTCGCATTTTGTGTCCAGAATATTACTGTGATAATATGTATATGAAGATCAGGTGACATGAGTATTTCTTCCACCATTTCTGGAGGAAATATTTTGAAAAGATATAAATTAGTACTGGGGATACTAATCGGCTTACCCTGTGTTGATGAATATAGAGATGATGCATTAATAGACCATACTGTGAATAAATTATATGACTGGTTCCAAATTTAAATAATGGATTGTATTGATATCTGAAAAAATAGAGGAAATCATTTATTGATATACATACATTCATTCCAACCACTTATATATCTAATGGTTATATTAGGGTTACCGTTTATCATAAATAGTGTGTGAGTTTTGCTTCAAAAATGATTATGGAATCGAAAATAATGTCTTTAGAAAGAAGTCTAGTGAAAAGACCAGTCAAGAAACATGGAGAAATATAAGTGTTCTGAAGGAGGAAGTGATTGAAAGTGAACCAAATGTTTATAAATTTGTGAACTTGTGAATGAAAGGATATAATTTAAGATGTCTATAAACTGAAGAAATAATAACGTACCAGGTTTGATTAAAATGAACTTTAATAAACACATCATATCCAATAGGAATCTACTTGCATTGATGTTAAACTTGGTCAGTTACTGTAGAAATATTAGGATTTGTAAGCACCCTTCCCTGAAGTTAGTTTTCAGTACTAGGAAACAAATATTTATTTCAGTGGATGTATATTTCTGAGAATAAACTTTTTAAAAGTTGATTATAAATCCACATATATGAATATGAATGAATTCAGGCGGTGTATAAGAAGACACATATATTTCATATTTTGGTAAATCTGGAGAATATATATATATATATATATATATATATATATATATATATATATATATATATAATGTATATATAGACACACAAACACACACATTATAATGTAGCAATATATATGCGAATTGAAATTCATCATGAAAAATAACTCATCCGCATATCCCAAAATATTCATTTTACTGAACATGAATATGTGTATAGCGTTGTTCATCTAGGAAGCTCACCCATGGGTTGAATTTTCAGTTAAAACAGCATTTAGGAGGAGTGATCTCTTCTCACAATTTGTATCTGCCAAGTCAGCCACCTCACAAGAATGTATATGTGAAACCAGGTAGGATTCTATTTGTGCATATAAAAATACATTTGCTTAATAGGCTACAGAGAAAGGGAGACAGAAATTCACATTTTTCTTAACTTTAAAAACACATGGAAAATTATTTCAACAAATAATTGACTAGATTTATAACTCCTACCTTATATCATGCAAAAGGTAATTCCAACTATACACCATGCTTCTTCTGAAATGCTTGTATTTCTATTCTGTTTGGGTTATTTTTCTCCATTATATTAGGATTAGTAGTCAGAGTTTAGTAGGGTATGGGTTAGTGTCAGGGATTCAGTATTTCAAACAGAAAATTGGAAAATGAATCCAATGTGTATGCAAATATGTGCTACAAAACAATCTTCCCTCTCTCATCCAGAACAATGACTTGACATTCCCTTTGCCCCAAGTAAGTCAGAATTAGAGGAGAAGAGTTAGAAAATCTGTGAATATATATTTAGAATGGAAAATGCTCAGGAGTTCACAACCTTGGAGTTGATAGAGCAGTTTCCAAAAGTAAGTGACATGGTAAACACTCCACAAACATGGAGATCTGCTGCCCTAAACACTTCTTGAGAAATTGCCTCTGAGCTTGGGCACTTGAAATATATGTTGTTTTCAGGAGCTTTAACTTCCGATGTAGTGAGACCATCAAAGCTAGGTCTGCATCTATGTGACCAGGAGGACATGGTTTCTTATTTTCCAATGAACATGAGGCAGCAGTGCTAAATTCTCTCTTTGTAGCTAAATTGTGGCCACGGGGGCTAAGTGTCACCCCATGTGGACTGTGAAGCCATTTGGTCATCCTCGACTTTTCATTGTGTTTCTTGCTGCTGCACTGGGAGTTTGGTATTTGCTTCACGAAATACAAGGAGTTCAAGTGGGACACAGTGCTGGAGGGAGTTCTGTCACGTGTGGTGGGTCAGTGTCTGCATGAGAATGCACCAACTAGGCTTCTATCCCACATAGCTTGCCCCTTGACCATAGCAACCTGATTCTAAACATTGCCGTGAAAAATCTCCATATAACAAGATGCCTTTATATAGAAGGGTCTGCTGGCTGCACCGTGTCTGTGTCAAGGCATTTGAAAGTCAATGGCAGATCCACAGGCCCCACCACAGATGTTTTATCACACACCTGCACACCACTGCTCTAGGCCCACTACATATCAGGCTCCAACTTACTGGCATCTCTGTTCTACACCATTTTCATGATACCTAGTCAATCAAGGCACTGTCTGGTATACTCATGATCAGCAACAGGACATCCAAAGGTTCTCCAGTGCCACCTGGTCATGAGAATTTCTAAAAATTCATGGTATTTATCTAACTATTTTTCACAGATGAAGTTTTTGGTACTGTGGGTTTCAATTTATTCAGGATCCATTAAATGTTGAGGAAGCTCATTTTAATGAAGGATCTGGAGATCTCTCACAGGCAAGGCTTCCCAAAGAGTGGCCAAATTGTCACATGAAGCCAGGCCCATTGAGGTCTCCAATGTGAGGTCCATGTGTGTTTTGACTCTCAACGATGGCTGCCAGGTCTTTCAGAATAAAACCTGTGATATCCTAGCTGAGATTCCCAGTGCTCTCTGGAAAGCCTCTCTGGGCCAAAATCTCAGTTTCCAAGGGCGACTCTCATGCGTGGCCTCCTGAAATCCCAACAACATTCATGGCAATACTTCTCTGAAGTCAGTTCCAAATCTCATTCTCTAAGGGGAATCACACCAGAGTTCAAGCCCAGGTGGACCCAGTCATCTCTTCCAACTACCACACAAATGACCCCAATTAAAACCAAAACACTCCCACATGGCCCTCATCTTCTTCCATATAAACACACATCGTAACCTCTGGATGGAGTTTTCCATGAGGGCACATCCAAACCAGTGCCCAAAATAAGCTCCCTTGCCCCTCATTTGCCTAACATCAGGGTTGATTGGACACGCTTCCTGTGAACCAGCAGTGATCAAATAGGCCTGCCGTAAATGCTCCACTTCTCCACTTTGAGGCCTTCTTACTGTGGGGTTTAGATTCTTTTTTTTTCTAAATTTTTTTGGAAATTTAATTGGAAAGTTAAAAAAAATTATTTTGCAGAATATTAAATTTCTAATGACAAAGCCTTCACCTTGTTTGTGAAGGAAACCTTGATGCCTTGCCAATCTGGTTATATGGAGACACTCAAAATTTTCTGTTACATACTACATGGATGAATGGCTAAAGCACATAGTTTTTTAAAACTGAAAGGCAGATACCAGCAAGTAAGATAACAAATAAAAGACAATTTTATTAAAAAATAAAGTTGTTATATGACTCAAATATTGGAAATTCAATTCTTTTTTTTTGGTTGTTCAAAACATTATAAAGCTTATGATATATCATCTTTCATACATTTGACTTAATTGGGTTATGAACTCCCATTTTTACCCCAAATACAAATCGCAGAATCACATCAGTTACACACTCACGTTTTTACATAATATCATACTAGTTATTGTTGAATTCTGCTACCTTTCCTATCCCCTACTATTCCCCCTCCCCTCCCATCTTCCGTCTCTACCTCATCTGCTCTTGTTTAATTCTCTCCCTTGTTTTCCCCTCTTTAGCCTCACAACCTCTTATATGTAATTTTGTGTAACATTGAATAGTCTCCTACCATTTCCATATAATTTTCCTTCTCTCTCCCTTTCTCTCCCCCCACTCATCTCTGTTTAGTTTTAATATTTTTCTCATGTTCTTCCTCCCTGTTCTGTTCTTATTTGCTCTCTCTATATAAAAGGAAACATTTGGCATTTGTTTTTTAAGGATTGGATAGCTTCGCTTAGCATAATCTATTCTAATGCCATTCATTTCCCTGCAAATTCTATGATTTTGTCATTTTCAGTGCTGTGTAATACTCCATTGTGTATAGATGCCACATTTTTATTATCCATTCGTCTATTGAAGGGCATCTAGTTTGGTTCCACAGTCTAGTTATTGTGAATTGTGCCGCTATGATCATCGATGTGGCAGTATCCTTATACTGCTCTCTATTAAGATCCTCAGGGAAGAGTCTGAGAAGGGCGATATCTCGGTCAAATGGTGGTTCCATTCCCAGCTTTCCCAGGAATCTCCATACTGCTTTCCATATTGGACTCTCCAATTTGCAGGCCCACAAGCTGTGTACAAGTGTACCCTTTACCCCACATCCTCACCAACACTTATTGTTGTTCGACTTCATAATGGCTGCCAATCTTACTGGAGTGAGATGGTATCTTAGGGTGGTTTTGATTGCATTTCTCTGACTGCTACAGATGGTGAGCATTTTTTCATGTACTTGTTGATTGATTGTATGTCCTCCTCTGTGAAGTGTCTGTTAAGATCCTTGGCCCATTGTTGATTGGGTTATTTGTTATCTCATTGTTTAATTGTTTTGAGTTCTTTGTATATTCTAGATATTAGGGCTCTATCTGAAGTGTAAGGGGTAAAAATTTGTTCCCAGGATGTAGGCTCTCTATTTAACTCTCTTATTGTTTCTCTTGCTGAGAAAAAAACTTTTTTAGATTAAGTAAGTCCCATTTGTTTATTCTTTTTATGAACTCTTGGTCTATGGGTGTCCTATTAAGGAATTTGGAGCCCAACCCCACAGTATGTACATCGTAGCCAACTTTTTCTTCTATCAGACGCAGTGTCTCTGATTTTATATCTGGCTCCTTGATCCATTTTGAGTTAACTTTTATGCATTGTGAGAGAAAGGGATTCCGTTTCATTTTGTTGCATATGAATTTCCAATTGTCCCTGCACCATTTGTTGAAGATGCTATCCTTCTTACATTGCATGCTTTTAGGCCCCTTTTCAAATATAAGAAAGGTGTAATTTTGTGGATATGTCTCTGTGTCCTCTTTTCTGTACCATTGGTCCATCTGCCTGTTTTGATACCAGTACCACACTGTTTTTGTTACTATTGCTTTGTAGTACAGTTTGAACTCTGGATTCACACTTCCTGCTTAGAATTGCTTTTGCTATTCTGGGTCTTTTGTTGTTCCATATGAAATTCATGATTACTTTATCTATTTCTACAAGAAATGCCATTGGGTTTTTGATTGGCATTGCATTAAACCTGTAGAGAACTTTGGGTAATATCGCCATTTTGATGATGTTATTTCTGCCTATCCATGTACAGGGCATATTTTTCCATCCTCTAACATCTTCTTTTATCTCTCTCTTTAGGGTTCTGTAGTTTTTATTGTATAAATCTTTCACCTCTTTGGTTAGGTTGATTCCCAAGTTTTTTATTTTCTTTGAGTATACTGTAAATGGAGTGGTTTTCCTCATTTCCATTTCAGAAGTTTTGTTGCTGATATACAGGAATGCCTTTGATTTATGCGTGTTGATTTTATATCCTGCCAATTTGCTGAATTCATTTTTTAACTCTATCAGTTTCTTTGTAGACCCTTTTGGGTCTGTTAAATATATTATCATGTCATCCACAAATAGCGATAATTTAAGTTCTTCTTTTCCTATTTTTATGCCTTTAATTTCCTTTGTCTGTATTATTGCTCTGGATAGTATTTCAAGAACTAAATTAAATAGAAGTGGTGATAGAGGGCATCCCTGTCTTGTTGCAAATTTTAGAGGGAATGCCTTCAGTTTTTCTCCATTTAGGATGATGCTAGCCTGAGGTTTAGCATATATAGCTATTACCATGTTGAGGTAAGTTCCTGTTATTCCTAGTGTTTTATAGAGTTTTAAAGAAAAAGGGATGCTGTGCTTTGTAGAATGCTTTTTTTGCATCTATCGAGATGATCATATGGTTCTTCTCTTTAAGTCTATTGATGTGATGGATTACATTTATTGATTTCCGTATATTGAACCAGCCTTGCATCCCTGGGATGAATCCTCTTGATCATGAAGCACAATTTTTTTATATGCTTTTGTTTTTTATTTGCCAGGATTTTATTGAGAATTTTTGCATCCAAGTTTATTAGAGATATTGGTCTGTAGTTTTCTTTCTTTGAAGTGTCTTTGTCTGGTTTTGGGATCAGGGTGATGTTGGCCTCATAGAATGAATTTGGAAGAAGTTCTTTTTCTATTTTATGAAATAGCTTGAAAAGTATTGGTATTAATTCATCTTTGAACGTTTTGTAGAACTCTGCTGTATAACCATCTGGTCCAGGGCTTTTTTTGGTTGGTAGTCTTTTGAAGGTTTCTTCTATTTCTTCCTTTGTTATTGATCTATTTAAATTGTGTGAGTCTTCCGGACTCAAACTTGGCAGATTATATGACATAAGAAATTTATCAATATCTTCATTATCTTCTGTTTTATTGGAATATGGGGTTTCAAAATACTTTCTAATTATCATCTGAATTTCTGTAGTGTCTGTTGTGATGTTGCCTTTTTTATCCCATATGTTAGTAATTTGAGTTCTCTCTCTACTTCTCTTCATTAGCATGGCTAAGGCCCTGTCGATTTAATTTATTTTCAAAGAACCAACTTTTATTTTTTCAATTTTTTTGTTTCAATTTTGTTGATTTCTCCTCTAATTTTAATTATTTCTTGTCTTCTACTACATTTGTTGTTTTGCTTTTTTTTTCTAGGTTTTTGAGATGTAGTGTGAGATCATTTATTTGATGTTTTTTTCTTTTTTTTTTTTTTTTTGAGGAAAGAATTCCAAGAAATGAATTTTCCTCTTAAAACTGCTTTCATTGTTTTCCATAGAATCCGGTATGTTTTGTCTGTATTGTCATTTGTCTCTAAGAAATTTTTTATCTCCTCCTTTATGTCTTCTGTAACGCATTGATCATTCAGTAACATATTGTTCATTTTCCATGTGATGTAGAATTTTTCCTTCCTTCTTCAATCATTAATTACAAGTTTCATTCCATTATGATCAGATATGGTGCATGGTATTATCTCCATACTTTTATATTTACTAAGAGTTTCCATATGGCATAATATATGGTCTATATTTGAGTAGGAAAAATGTGCTGCTGAGAAGAACATGTATCCACTTTATGATGTTTGATATATTCTATATATGTTGGTTAAGTCTAGGTTATTGATTGTTCTATTAAGTTCTATAGTTTCTTAATTCAGATTTTCTCTAGAGAATCTGTCCAATGGCGAGAGTTGTGTGCTGAAGTCACCCGTAATTATTGTGTTATAGCCTATATGACTCTTGAAGTTGAGGAGAGTTTGTTTTATGACTTTGCACCACCATTGTTTGATGCATACAAATTGATAATTGTTATGTCTTGTTGGTTAATTGTGCCTTTTAACAGTATATAGTGTCCTTCTTTATCACTTTTGATTAACTTAGGTTTTAAGTTGATTTTAATCGATATGAGTATGGCCACTCCTTCTTGCTTCCGAGGGCCAACAATGGCTGCAAAGTCTTTCAGAATAAAATCATGTGATTCCCTGGCTGAGATTCCCATTGCTCTGTGGAAAGCCACCTTGGGCCTAGATCTCAGTTTCAAAGGGTGACATTCATGCGTGGCCTCCTAAAAACCAACACAATTCATTTCAATACTTCTATGAGGTACGTTCCAGAACTCAGGCTCTAAGGGAAATCACACCAGAGTTCAAGCCCAGGTGGACCAAGTCATCTCTTCCAACCCCCACACAAATGACCACAATTAGAACAAAAAAACTCCCACATGGCCCTCATCTTCGTCCATAAAGAACCTCATCAAAAGTTCTGGATGGAAGTTTTCATGAGGGTCGCAACCAAAGACAGTTTCCAGAATAAGCTCCCTTGCCTCTAATTTCCCTAAAGTCAGGGTGGCCTGGACACCCTTCCTGTGAACCAGGAGTGATCAAAAAGGCCTGCCATTAATTCCGCTCTGTTTCTATAATTTGAGGCTTACTGAATGTCAGGTATAGATTTTTTATGTGATTTGGAGTCATGAGAAAACCCAAGCATATCTGCAGAGCATTGAAGAATTCATTTGACAAAGAGGATCCCTATTCTCACTTGAAGGGGGTCAGGAACCTAACAGAGAAAGGCAAGAATCTTCATCCACAATGACTGCTCTTTTTGCCATTTTGGTTTTGAATGCACACATGGGATCTTTCTTTAGATCCATTAGGTGCTGAGAATCTAAGCCACAGCCTCACACAGGGCCAAGAAGCAGATTCAGACAAATCCCTTTCCAAAGCAATTAAGCAAAGAGCCACAGGTGATGTCCATTTATTTCCATTTGAAAATTTTTTCTTCAGGCTTCACAAAGGGGTGGCCTGAGGCAAAGACCTTCCTGACATTCAGGGCAACAGAACCCTTGATTGGTATACTTAGCTTGAATTATGTTCTGCACCGAGGTCTCAGATAAATCGATATACAATGGCATAGGACCGTGTACCTCGGATGATTGAATGTAGAAGAGAACATCCAGTCAAAAAGGGATAGTCTGTAGGATTAGGAAGATAGTCAGTAGGTTTAGGAAGAAGAGTGACTCTAGGAGTTGAACCAAAAGTTCTTTAGCAATAGGATTTCAGTTAGAGAGTGAATGTAAATGTCAGCACATGTGAAGAGACAGTCACAATGATGAACTGGGAAAAATATGTAGGAAAGCAGATATCAATAGAAAGATTAGGAAATCAGGCAAAGTATAAAGTGAGTGATAGGATTAGACATTTTCAACAGGCTTGAGGTTGAATATATAATCTTAGGAAGAAACAAATATGTAGTAATCAATAGGATTGACATTTGAGAGCATTAGGCACCCTGGACATGGATGTTTTTAGTAATCCATGGTCACTTTCCATTTAGGCTTTGGTACAATCATATGTGTGACCTTTGCATTTTGTGTCCAGAATACTACCGTGATAAATTGTATATGTAGATAAGGTGACATGAGTATTTCTTCCACCATTATGGGGAGTAATATTCTGGAAACTTATAAATTAGTACTGGTGATACAAATAGGTGTACCTTGTGTTGATGATTTTTGAGATGTTGCATGAATAGACCATATTGTGATAAAGTATATAACTAGTTCCAACTTTAAATAATGGATTGAGTTTGCATCTGAAAATATATTGGAAATCTTATATTGATATATATACAATCATTCCAACCAGTTATATATGTAATGGTAATATTAGGGTTACGGTTTATCGTGAAGGGTGAGTATTGCTTCAAAAATAATTATGGAATCAAAAATAATGTGTTTAGAAAGAAGTCTAGTGAAAAGACCAGTAAAGAAACATGGAGGAATACATGTGTTCTTAAGTAGTAAGTAAATGAATGTGAACAAAATGCCTATAATTTTGTGAAGTTGTGGATGAAAAAATATATCCTATGATGTCCATAAACAGATAAAATAGTAATATACCAGTGTTGAATAAAAATGAACTTCAAAATACACATCATGTCCCATAGCAATCTACTTGCATTGATGTTAAACTGGGTCAGGTACTGTAGAAATATTAGGATTTGTATGCACCACCTACTGAACTTAGTTTTCAGTAGTAGGAAACAAATATGTATTACAGGAATATAAATATTGCTGAAAATAATCTTGTAAAGATTGGATTTTGAACCCACATACATGAATATAAATGAATTTAGGGAGTGTATAATAAGACACATATTTTTCATATTTTTTTAAAATCTGGAGGAAAAAAAATATATATATATATATATTTTCCAGATTTAAAAAAAATACACAAACACACACACACACACACACACACATGCACACATACACACACACACACACACACATTAATATTTAGCAATATATATGCCAATCGAAATTCATCATGAAATATAATTCATCCACGTATCCAAAAATATTCATTTTACTGAACATGGATTTATGTATAGTGTTTTTCACTAGGAAGCTCACCCATAGGTTGAATTTTCAGTTCCATCATTATTTAGGGAGAGTCATCTGTTCTCACAATTTTATATTCCAAAGTCAGGGAGCTCAAAAGAATGTCCGTGTGATACCAGGTAGGATATTATATATATGCATAAAAAAATACATGTGCTGAATAGGATACAGAGAAAGGGAGACAGGAATTTATATATGTGATAATTTTAAAAAATTATGGAGAAATATTACAATGAAAAGTTGACTAGATTTAAAACACATACTCTTGATAATGCAGAAGGCAAATAGAAGTATACACCATGCTTCCTATGAAAGGCCTATATTTCTATTCGGTTAGGTTTCTTTCTCTCCATGATATTAGGATTAGTAGTCAGAGTCTAGTAGGGTATGGGTTAGTGTCAGGGATTCAGTATTTCAAATGGAAAAAAGGAAAATTAATCTAATGTGTATGCAAAAATGTGATACACATAAATCTTCCCTCTCTCATCCAGAACAATGCCTTGACATAACCATCGCTAAAAGTAAGACACAATTAGAGGAGAGGAGTTAGAAAATCTGTGAATTTATGTGGAATGGAAAATGCTCAGGAGTTCACAACACTGGAGGTGGTAGAACAGTTTCCAAAAGTAAGTGAGAGGGTAAACAATCCAGAAACATGGAGCTGTGCTGGCCTAAAGACTTCTTGAGAAACTTCCACTGAGGTTGGGAACAAGAAATATATGTAATTGTCAGGAGATTTAGCTTCGTTTGTAGTGACACCATGAAATCTGGGTCTGCATCTATGTTACCTGGAGAACATGGTTTCTTATTTTCCAATGATCATGAGGCAGCGGTGCTGAATTCTCTCTTTGTAGGTAAACTGAGGCCACTGGGCTGAAGTGTCTCCCATGTGGACTGTGAAGCCATTTGGTGATCCTCCAATTTCCAGGGTGTTTCTTACTGCTGCACTGGGTGTTTGGTACTTGCTTCACGAAATACAAGGAGTTCAACTGGGATAAAAATGCTGGAGGAGTTCTGTCATGTGTGGTTGGTCAGGGTCGCGAAGAGAATGTACAAACCAGGCTTCTATCCTACATAGCTTTCCCCTTGACTATAGCAACCTGATTCTGAACATTGCCCTGAAACCTCTCCATATGACAAGATGCCTTTACATATAAAGGTCTGCTGCCTGCACCATGTCAGTCGCAAGTCTTTCAAAGCCAATGGAAGATCCAGGTGGTCCTACCAAAAACATTTATTTACACACCTACAGTCCACTTCTCTACGCCCACTACTCAGCAGGCTCCAAATTACTGGCATCTCTGTTCTACACCATTTTCACGAAACCCAGTCAATCAAGGCACTCTTTGGTACACTCATGATCAGCAACAGGAAATCCAAAGTTTATCCAGTGCCACCTGGTCATGGGAATTTCAGAAATTTCATGGTATTAATCTAGTCATATTTCAAAAATGAAGTTAGAGGCACTGTGGGTTTCAATTAATTCAGGAACCATTAAATGGTGAGGAAGCTCATTTCAATGAAAGCTCTGGAGAACACTCACAGAAAAGCCTTCCAAAAGACTGGCAAAAAGGTCACATGAATCCAGACACATTGTGCTCTATAATGTGAGGTCCATATGTGTTTGGACTCTCAACTAGGGCTGCCAAGTCTTCAAGAAGTAAATCATGTGATATCCTGGCTCAGAATCCCCGAGCTCCGTGGAAAGCCATCCTGGGCCTAGATCTCAGTTTCCAAAGGCGATTCTCACGCGTGGCCTAGTAAAATCCCAAGAGAATTCACGGCAATACTTCTCTGAGGTCAGATCCAGAACTCATTCTTTAAGGGGAATCACACCAGAGTTCAAGCCCAGGTGATCCCAGTCATCTCTTCCAACTACCACACAAATTACCACAATTAAAACAAGAACACTCCCATATGGCCCTCATCTTCTTCCATATTGACACTCATCATAATTTGGCTGGATGTTTAAATGAGGGGCGCAGACCAAGACAGTGTCCAAAATAAGCTCCTTTGACCCTCATTTGCCTAAAGTCAAGGTGGCCTGGACACCCATCCTGTGAACCAGGAGTGATCAAATAGGCCTGCCATTAATACCGCTCCAATTCTCCAATTTGAGGCCTACTGACTGTGGGGTTTAGATTCTTTATGTGAATTTTAGTCATGATAAAACCAAACACCTATGGGCTAGCCTCTGCAGATTTTGAAGAACTCATTTGACCCAAAGGATCCCTATTTTCACTTGATGGAGTTCAGGAACCTTACAGAGGAAGTCAAGAGACTTCATCCCAATTACTGCTCTTTTGGTCATTTTTCATTTGGATGCAAACATGGGAACTTTCTTTAGATCCATCAGGTGCTGAGAATCTAAGTCACAGCCACACACAGGGCCAGGGCGCTGATTCAGACACATCCCTTTTCAAAGCACTTAAGAAAAGAGCCACAGGTATGCCCAATCATTTCCTTTTGAAAACTGTTTTCTTCAGGCTTCAAAAAGGGGTGGCCAGAGGCAAAGACCTTCCTGACATTCAGGGCAACAGAACAATTGGTAAGCAAAAGGCCCAAAGCAGGGTTTCTCCACTGAGACTTTCCTGGTCACACTGATATCTGAGTTTTCTGAGATGCTCCCCATTCCCTACAGCTATCCAGTACATTGTTATGTCACAGAGCTTTGAGGTGGTAAAGATCTTGGACACAAAACCATAGGCCTATTCTTGAGATTGGCCGGAATTCAGGAAGAAAACAGGAACTTAGGAAGATAGCAGGTGTTGCACATCAATAAGGCAAGCTACAGTCCATTCATAAATGGGGCAATATGAATGCTGAGAAGCTTTCTACTAGACAAGACACATCCATTCATGAATTCTCTTTTCTAATGTCTACAACCACGGACACAGTGAGATACACAGACAGAGAAACACTCGCCATGTTAAACGACTTACTAGAAACAGTCCACTTCCAACGAAACAAACTGACTTTCCTACCTATTCTCAGAAAATGAGACAAAACCACAAACCCACAACCACACCCACAAAGGCACCTTCTTCCCCCAAGTAGGTCTTTGACTATCCGGAGTGTCCTCTGACTTGTAGGCCATAATATGTTCCCCCAAAATAGCCTGTCCTGTCTCAGATCTGGTCTCCTTGGCAAACTCTGTGAACTTCTCAGGAGCCAACGGTGAGCCACTAACTGCTTTCTCAAGAAAAGCATCGCTTCCGAGCTTTCCTGGCATTTTTTCTTCTCACGTCTGAAGGTACCAAGAAAGACTGACTGTCCTTGGTAAATTCAAATAAGTGAGACCACAGGGATGGGGACTGGGACTGGCTCTGTGTGCCTGGCTTCCTGGATCCAAAGTTCAGAAAGTTCCATCACCAAGGAAGTGAGGTGAGGTCATTTCCTTCCTGAACTGAATGAGGTCCCTGTCTTGGCAACCACTTTGTCTTAACTGTTGCTTCCAAGGGTCCCATGAGATTGAGGCTGCCCCTACTTCCTGTGACACTTTCACAAGTTAGAATGGTATATCAACCATAGGCACCCAGGAATAGATCTCCACACAGGCCTGTTTTGGTCCATGTTCTCTACATTAAGAAGAGAATCTGATTCAGACACAACCTTTTATCCTGACAGGGTTGTTTGCCATGGAAGATGACTTTTGCTCTCGCAGGTCCTTCATAGCTGCCTACATCTTCTCCAGGGATCATTTCTGCATGGGCCTTTGAGGTTCTCAGCAGGTGGAAGTTTCCCTACATTTCTTTATTGTAAAATCAACTCTTTCCCTGCTCTTCTATAAAGTTATATTGAGGGAACAGTGTATGATTATGGTTAAAAACATGTTTGATTTGGGTTAGAAATCATTGTGCTGGATGAATAATGGTATTGGGAACTTGCTATGTGTATAAGAATATATAGGTGTAATATATGTATGAAAAAAGAAATCTAAGTATGATTTGAAGGCCAGAAGGGCATTGGGCCCTTGATTGGGATACGCAGCATTGAATTACGTTCTGCAGAGATGTCTCAGATAAATCGATATACAATGGCATAGGTCCTTGTACCTTGCATGAATTAATGTAGAAGGAACATCCAGTCAAAAAGGGATAGTCGGTAGTGAAAGGTTAATAAAATAGGTACTTGTAATTTCCTGTTTTTCTGTATGCTTAACAAAACACTGTTGAAATCTTGAGAAATGTTTGCTAATCTTGTTCTAGAATGTACTGTTCCCAACTGCCAAACTGCAGAATGTACTGCCTCACTCGGTGTCACGCGAACCGCCCACTCACCCTTACACATCAGTAAACTTCCCTCCCTTCCCTCTCCAAGAAATGTATGTAAGCTCTGCATAAGCTGTTCTCAGAGCTCTTTGATCTATTTAAGTTAGCTGTGAGCCCCAGCAAGCTGGACCCAAAAAACCCTTTGCTGTTGCATGAGACAGTCTCTTGGTAGTCTCTTCCTCCGACACTCGCCTGACCTTTACATATTGAGGTTCCACCGAGTTCTGGCAGTGGCGGATGAGAGACCCCCAACGGGCTCCTCTCGGAGCAAGTAAGGCGCCTCTTTCTGGTTTCAGGTGTCATGTTAGGGCTTGGCAAAATTGCTGGCGATGAAGAGCCTGGGGTCTCTACGACGGTGGCTGAGAGACGTGTCACAGAGACATAGGGCACCTCCCTGGGGGACCCCGCAGAGGACTCGGAGAATCAAGGAACAATTGCTTCATCGACTCAGTGATATTTTGTTTTAGATTAGGTATTGCCATTCTATCGGGTTTTGCCGGCTACGCATTCCTGGTCTCAGTGTTGGACGTCCATTGCCTGTCTTCATGGTCTTGTCTTATCTGTGTCATGTGACTTTGCTTTTACTGTTTGTGTACCTTTCATTATGGGACAGAGCACTTCAATGCCTCTGTCCCTGACCCTTGATCACTGAACCAAAGTCCGCTTAAGGGCTCAGTATCTTTCTTTTTTTAGTAAAACGCTAGACCTGGCAGACTCTCTGTGCCTCAGAATGGTCCATTTTGGAGTCGTATGGCCCCTAGAAATATCTTTCTACTTCCCACTAATTTAAAAAGTCAGAGATATTGTCTTTCAGCCAGGGCCACATAGCCATCCTTATCAACAGCCATATATCTTAACTTTGCCGACCTCTGCAAATCTCCTCCTCCATGGGTGAAGCCTTTCCTTGCCCATGCCTCTGCTCATACTCCTTCCCCCATGATCTCTCAAACCCTCACCTCTTCCACCTCCTCCACCCTCTGTTCTCCCTGAGTCACAAGATTTGACTCTACTGGACTCTTCTTCCCCTCCTTATCCACTGCCCTCGTCCCCTAACACACAACACACTCTAAGTGATTCCCCTGCTTCTGACTAAGCCTCTCTACCATTGGAGGAAGCTAAGCCGGTAATAGGATCTGATAATGGACCGATGTTCATGGCCCAGGTAAGTCAGGGGTTAGCCAGGAACCTGGGGATTAATTGGAAGTTATATTGTGCTTATAGACCCCAGAGTTCAGGACAAGTAGAAAGAATGAATAGAACAATTAAAGAGACCTTAACGAAATTAAGCTTAGAGACCAGCATAGAAGATTGGACTATGCTCCTGACTTATGCAATGTTTCATGCAAGAAAAAATCCTTCTGTTTCTTTGAGTAGCCTTACCCCCTGAGAAATTCTCTATGGTGGCCCTCGTCCAGTAAGGGTCCTAAGCCCAACTGTAAGACCTAAGGATCCATTTCACACCCTCTTGGTTGACAGACTTAAAGCTCTTGAAAGAACTCAGTGATACCTGTGAAAATAGCTGGCCACTGCCTACCAAACTGTGTACCAGGGGATTCCACATCCATATCAAATAAGAGACTTCATGTATGTAAGATGACATCAGGTGTAATCCCTGGAACCCTGCTGAAAAGGACCATACCAGGTGCTACTTATAACACCTACAGTGGTAAAGGTATACAGAATCACTTCCTGGATCCATGCCTCTCATCTCAAGCCTGCTCCTTGTCCAGAATCTTTCTGGAAACTGGAAAAGACTGGTAACAGTTTCAAATTGTGTATTCGCCATGTGGATAAGGTTATATACTCTCCCCTTGGCCACAAGTAGTCCTAACCCTCATCAGCCTGTTAAGCAGCGATGGCTGATCACAAATCCTACTGGAAAAGAGTATAATCTATCTCGCATACAGCCCCCTTAGGGACCTGGTGGCCATCTCTCCACCCAGACATTTGTCAGCTGGCCATAGGTCTTTTTTATTGGGATATCCCTGATGAAGAAAATCCCACTAAAATACCATTAAATCCCTTCTGTACCATAGATAATGGAAACAAACATTATGTATGTAGGGACACGCGAGCCAGATGCGGTTGGCTAGCCTAGATTACTATGTTTGCCCGGCAAACTATCAAAGCCACAAAGAGTAACGGCTGTGTGGGGGAAAAGCCGACTTCTTCTGTATTTCATGGAGATGTGATCATACAGGGGCTGCCTGATGGAACGCCAATACTTCATCAAATTCAGTACACAGTATTGGCCATATTACCAAGTAGAAAACAGAAAAAGGATGGCCCCCAGAGTGGTCACTAGATCCTCAAATTTTGCGTGACCTTTTTAACTTCTGCAAGTGCTCAAAAGGGTGAAAGGAGATTCCCCTATGTGGAAGCCTTTTCCCTCCTTCACTCACATCCTGAACTATGCTTCTCCAATAGATTTTTATCCTCAGCCTTCTGCTCCAGACTCTCTGCTGTCACTCCCACCTCAGCAACCTGATTTCTCCCCTCCAATTACTAGATCAGAAACCCAAACCTCCACCAGTTCTCAGACAATTGCCCACTAGTGAGGTAGCAGGTACTGAGGTACCCCTCCACCGACTCATTCCTCTCTTCTCCTGTCAGTGCCCTCACCGGGTCCCACCAGGTCCTCTTTCCAGCTAACCCAAAGCTCAAATGGGCTGAGGAGAGATCTCAGACCCTTATCCAAGATGTAATATAAATGGCCATTAAAGTTGCTTTGTCATCACTGAAAACAGGTTACTAAAATTTAAAGTCCCTCACAGAATTTTGGGACACTCACTCCCGTTTTCTGCTCTGCTCTACCTGTTCTACTGCTGAAGTTTTGTTGCTAGGAAATTCCCAAACCCCTTTCCAATTATTCTTTTACATCTCTCTTTTTCCTCATTCTCAGATCCTCAGAGCTTCTCTCAGCCCCACCTTCCCCGTATTCCCCCTCTGTACCAGGCCCACAGAAAGTCTTAAATGTCCTTCTCCAGAAGTCTTCACCATGGCTGAATTTAGAACTTTCAGCATAGAGTTTCTATAAAGAGTTCAATGTAGATAAACTTTCTCTTTTTGTATTGCCTTGTTCTTCTTGGCCACTGGCTAAAAAACTCAGTACTTTTAAGCTAGACAACCCCTAACTTGTTTTTCACAAAATATGTGAACAAGGCCTCTGGTCTTCAGCTGGGGCTTCACAGAAATGGCTACATTTCTAAGATAAAGAAATTACCAAATGGGCTCCGTTGTAACAGCTGGCAGGGGGAAAATAAGAAAGGGAATAAAAAGCTCTCCCCCTCCCATGTGTCCTTGAAAATTTAACTTGCCCAGAACAGAGGAAAAATCAGAAACAAATACTGCTTTTTTGAACTTCTGCAGACTGTAAACTTCTGAGCCCCATCCTTATATGCTGGGTACAAAATTCTGAAACTACCTAAACTTGAGTTTCAGGGGATTAATTGATTACAACAGAAGCAATGCCCTCTGAATCCGGTTGCAACAAAATAGGACTGTTTCCATGTCTTCAGTGCTATCTTAGGTGCCTTGCCTTGTCTGTCCCTACAACAGCATAATTCTATATACTTAAACATTGTTTATGTTTTCATGAAATGGTCAACAGATGGGATTAATTTTGAAATGGTGCAGATGTTTCCCACAGTGCTCAATCATGATGCAGGTTCGTTTGAAGATCAAATGGGGGGGGGCATACAACCGGTTCCACGGGGAACATGTATCGCTCACTTTAGCCATCCTATTATGAATAGGAGTTGCTGCACGGGTGGGCACAGGAGCCACTGCCATTGTCCATGGGACACAACAAATGACCCAATTAGAAGCAGCAATAGAGCAAAACTAAGATATTAGAAACCCCCATCAGAGCTTTGCATGAATCTTTAACCTCTCTCTCTGAAGTTGTTTTACAGAACAGTTGAGGGTTGGACCTCCTCTTTATTAGAGAAGGGGGCCTTTGTGATGCATTGAGGGAAGAATGTTGTTTTTATGCTGACCATACTGGAGTTGTAATAAAATCTATGAGTAAATTTAAAAGACACCTTGAAGAGCATCAACAAGAGAGAGAGGCCCAAAAAGGGTGGCTTGAGTCTTGGTTCACACACTCCTCCTGGTTAACTACGTTTTTATCAACCTGGCAGGTCCAATAATAATCCTCATATTATTGCTAACTATAAAACCCTGTTTGCTCAACCGTGTAATTTCTTTTCTCCAGGCTCAAATTGGACGAGTTAAACTTATGGTAATACCCCACTAGCAGACATAGAATGTGACACCCTCCAATGATCATTTTTATGATTAAAAGTAGCCAGAAGAAAAAGTGGGGAATAAAAGGTTAATAAAATAGGTACTTGTCACTTTTTGTTTTTCTATATGCTTAACAAAACACTGTTGAAATCTTGAGAAATGCTTGCAAATCTTGTTCCCAGAATGTTCTGTCCCCAACTGCGCAACTGCAGAATGTACTCCCTCACCCAGTTGCACGCAAACCACCCACTCGCCCTGACCCATCAATAAAATTCCCTCCCTGCCCTCTCCAGGGAAAGTATATAAGCTCTACTTAAGCTATTCTCAGGGCTATCTGCTCGATTCAAGTGATCTCTGAGCCCCAGCATGCTGGACACCCAAAAAACCCTTTGATGTTGCATGAGATAGTCTGCTGGTTGTCTCCTCCTCTGAAGCTCGCCCCACATTTACTTGGATGATTGAAAGTAGAAGAGAACAAACAGTCAAAAAGGGATAGTCTATAGCATTAGGAAGATAGTCAGTACTTTTAGGAAGAAGGGTGAGTATAGGAATTGGAAAAAATGTTCTTTAGCAATAGGGTTTCGATTAGAGAGTGAATGTAAATGTCAGCACAGGTGAAGAGTCAGTCACAATGATGAACTGGGGAAAATATGTAGGAAAGCAGATATCAATAGAGACATTACGAAAACAGGCAAAGAATAAAGTGAGTGATAGGATTAGATATTTTGAACAGGGTTGAGTTTACATATATAATCTTAGGAAGAAACAAATATGTAGTCACAAATAGGATTGACATTTGAGATCATTAGGCAAATTTCAGGTGGATGAATATTTCTCAGAATAATCTTGTGAATATATGAATATAAATCCACATACATAAACATGAATGAATTTAGGGAGTGTATATAAGACACATATATTTCATATTTTGAAAAATCTGGAGAGTGTATATATATATATATATATATATATATATATATATATATATATATATATACAAAACACACACACAGACAAAAAAGTAGCAATATATATGTCAATCAAAATTCATTATAAAATATGCATCATCCAGAGATCTAAAAATATTAATTTTACTGAACATGGATTTATGTATAATGCTGTTCAACTAGCAAGCTCCCCCATAGGTTGAATATCCAATTCCAACAAGTTTAGTAGGAGTGATCTCTTCTAACAATTTGTATCTGCCAAGTCAGCCACCTCACAAGAATGTACGTGTGGTACCAGGTAGGAATCTATATGTGCATATAAGAATACAGAGAAAGGGAGACAGGAATTCACATATTTGTTAACCTTAAAAATACATGGACAACTATTTCAACAACAAATCGACTAGATTCATAACTCCAACTCTGTATCATGCAAAAGGCAAGTCCAACAATACACCAGGCCTACTCTGAACTGCTTGTATTTCTATTCTGTTTGGATTAGTTTTCTCCATCATATTAGAATTAGTAGTCAGAGTCTGGTCGGGTATGGGTTAGAGTCAGGGATTCAGTATTTTGAATGGAAAATAGAAAACTGAATCCAATGTGTATGCAAATATATGCTACAGAAAATTCTTCCCACTCTCCTCCAGAACAATGCCTTGACATTACCTTCGCCCCAAGTAAGACACAATTAGAGGAGAAGAGTTAGAAAATCTGTGAATACCTATCAGGAATGGAAAATGCTCCAGATTTCACATCTTTGGAGGTGGTAGAGGAGTTTCCAAAAGTAAGGGACAGGGTAAACACTCCACAAACATGGAGCTCTGCTGGCCTAAAGACTTTTTGAGAACCTGCCTTTGAGGTTGGGCACTTAAAATATATGTTGTTTTCATTAGCTTTAGCTTTATTTGTAGTGAGACAATCAAAACTCGATCTGCTTCTATGTGACCTGGAGGACATGGTTATTTATTTTCCAATAAAAATGAGGCAGCAGTTCTGAATTCTCTCTTTGTAGGTAAACTGTGGCCACTTAGGGCTAAGTGTCTCCCCGTGTGGACTGTGACACAACTTGGTCATCCTCCAATTATCGTCGTGTTTTTTGCTGCTGCACTGGGAGTTTGGTATTTGCTTCATGAAATACAATGAGTTCAAATGGGAGACAGTGCTGAAGGGAGTTCTGTCAGCTGTGGTGGGCATGGTTTCCAGGAGAATGCACCAACCAGGGTTCTATCCCACGTAGCTTGCCCCCTTGACAATAGCAACATAATTCTGAACATTGCCCTAAAACCTCTCCATATAAAAATATGCCTTTACGTATATGGGTCTGATGGCTGCACCATGTCAGTCTCAAGCCATTTGGAAGCCAATGGAAGATCCACATGGCCCCACCACAGATGTTTTATCACTCACTTGCATAACACTTCTCTAGGCCCACTACTCACCAGGCTCCTACTTAATAGCATCTCTGTTCTACACCATTTTCATGAAACCCAGTCAATCAAGGCCCTGCCTGGTATATTCATGATCATCAACAGGACATCAAAGGTTCTCCAGTGACATCTGGTCATGGGAATTTTAAAAATTTCATGGTAATTATCTAGCAATTTTTCATGGATGAAGTTGGAGGCACTGTGGGTTTCAATTCATTCAGGAACCCTTAAAGGGTTAGGAAACTAGTTTCAGGCAAAGCTCTGGAGTACTCTCACATGCAAGGCTACCCAATGAGTGGCCAAAAAGTCACATGAAGCGAGGCCAATTGAGGTCTCTAAAGCGAGGTCCATGTGGGTTTTGAATCTCTATAATGCATGCCAAGTCTTTCAGAATAAAATCGTGTAATATCCTGGCTGAGATTCGCAGTGTTCTGTGGAAAGCCAACCTGTGCCTAGATCTCAGGTTCCAATGGCAACTTCATGCCTGGCCTCCTAAAATCCCAGCACAATTCATGGCAATACTTCTCTCAGGTCAGTTCCAGAACTCAGTCTATAAGGAGAATCACACCAGAGTTCAAGTCCAGGTGGACCCAGACAACTCTTCCAACCGCTACTCAAATGAAAACAATTAAAACCAGAATACTCCCTCATGGTCCTATTCTTCTTCCATATAGACACTAATCATAACCTCTTCCTGGAGTTTTCCATGAGTTGTGCAACCCAAGAAAATGTCCAAAATAAGCTTCTTGCACCTCTTTTGCCTAACTTCAGCGTGGCCTGGGCACCCTTCCTGTGAACCTGGAGTGATCAAATAGGCCTGACCTTAATACTTCTCCGCTTATCCAATTTGAGGCTCTCTGACTGTGGGGTCTAGATTCTTTATGTGAATTGGAGTCATGAGAAAAGCCAAGACAGTGTCCAAAATCAGCTCGCTTTTTCCTCATTTGCCTAAAGTCAGGGTGGCCTGGACACCGTTTCTGTGAACCAGGAGTGATCAAATAGGCCTGCCGTTAATACTTCTGTGTTTCTCCAATTTGAGGCCTACTGATTTCAGGTATCAATTTCTTATGTGATTTGGAGTTACTCGAAAACCCAAGCACCTCTGCAGGGAATTGAAGAACTCATTTGACCCAAAGAATCCCTATTCTCACTTGATGGAGTTCAGGAACCTTACAGAGGAAGGCAAGAGACTTCATCCATAATGAATGATTTTTTTGCCATTATGGTTTTGGATGCACACATGGGATCATTCTTTAGATGCATCAGGTGCTGAGAATCTAACTCAAAGCCACACACATGGCCAAGAGACTAATTCAGACACATCCCTTCCCAAAGCAATTAAGCAAAGAGCCACAGGTGATGCCATTCATTTCCATTTGAAAACTGTTTACTTCAGGCTTCACAAAGGGGTGGATTGAGGCAAAGAACTTCCTGACATTCAGTGAAAAACAACAATAAGTAAGCAAAAGGCCCAAATCAGGGTTTCTCCACTGAGACTTTCCTGGTCACACTGATATCTGAGTTTTCTGAGATGCTCGCAGTTCTCTTCAGCTATCCAGTACATGGCCATGTCACAGAGTTGGAGGTGGTACATATTTTGAACACAAATCCATGAGGCTATTCTAGAGAGTGGCCATAATTCAGGAAGAAAACAACAACTTAGAAAGATAGCAGGTGTTGCACATCGACAAGACAAGCTGCACTCCATTCATATATTGGGCAGGTTGAAATATGGGAAGATTTACACTTGACAGGACACATCCATTAATGCATTCTCTTTTCCAATGTCTACAACAATGGACACAGTGGGATACACAGACATAGAAACACTCACCTTGTGAAACAACTTACTAGAAACTGTCCACTCCAAACCAAACCGCCTTTCCCATCTATTCTCAGAACATGAGACAAAACAATAAACCCACACACACTCCCACAAAGGCACCTCCTTCACCCAAGTAGGTCTGTGACTATCCAGAGTGTCCTCTGACTGGTGGGCCATACTATGTTCCCCTGAAATGGTCTGTCTTCTCTCAGATCTGGTTTCCTTGGCCAACTCTGTGCAGTTGTCAGGAGCCAGTGGTGAACCACTATCTGCTTTCTCAGGAAAGGTCCATCTTCAGAGCTTTCCTGGCATTTGGCCATCCTCACATCATTAGGTTCCAAGAAAACTGACTCTGTCCTTGGTAAATCCAAACAAGTGAGCCCACTGGGACTGGGACTGGGACTGCCTCTTGGTGCCTGGCTTTTTGGATACCAAGTTCAGACAGTTCCATCACCAAGGAAATGAGGTATGTCACTTTCTTTGGAACTGAATGAGGTCACTTCCTTGGCAACGACTTTGTCCTAACACTTGCTTCCAAAGATCCCATGAGATGGAGCCTTCCCCTACTTCCTGTGACACTTTCACAAGGTAGTATGGTATATCAACCATTGGCACCCAAGAACAGCTCTCCACACAGGCCTGGTTTGGTCCATCTTCTCTACAATAAGAAGAGAGAGGCTGATTCATACATATCCATTCATCCTGACCAGGTTGTTTGCCATGGAAGATGACTTTTGCTCTCTCAGGTCCTTCATACCTGCCTACAACTTCTCCAGGTATCATTTCTTCATGGACCTTTGAAGTTCGCAGCAGGTGGAAGGTCCCCAAGTTTCCTGTATTGTTAAAAACCACTCTGTCCCTGCTCTTCTGTAAAATGAGATTGAGGGAACAGAGTATGTTTAGGGTTAATAACAGGTTTGATTTGGGTTACGAATCATTCTGTGCGATGAATAATGCTATTGGGAACCTGCGATATTTACAAGAATATAGAGGTGAAATATAAGTATGAAAACAGAAATCTAGGTATGATTTGAAGCCCAGAAGGACATTGGGCCCTTGATTGGGATACTTAGCTTTGAATTATGCTCTGCAAAATTGTCTCAGATAATTCGATATACAATGGCATAGGACATTTTATTGAATGTAGAAGAGAACATCCAGTCAAAAAGGGGTAGTCGGTAGGATTAGGAAGATAGTCGGTAGGTTTAGAAAGAAGAGTGAGTATAGGATTTGGACCAAAAGTTCTTTAGCAGTAGGGTTTCGATTATAGAGTGAATGTAAATGTCAGCACATATGAAGTGTCAGTCACTAGGATCAACTTGGGAAAATTTGTTGAAAAGCAGATATCAATAGAAACATTATGAAATCAGGCAAAGTATAAAGTGAGTGATAGGATTAGACATTTCCAACAGGGTTGAGTTTGAATATATAAATTAGGAAGAAACAAATATGTAGTCACCAATAGGATTGACAATTGACAGCATTATGCAACCTGGACATGGATGTTTTTAGTAATTCATGTACACTTTACATTTAGGCTTTGGTACAATCATAAATGTGACCTTTACATTTTTTTGTCCAGAATATTACTTTGATAAAATGTATATGTACATCAGGTGACATGAGTATGTCTTCCACCATTTCTGCAAGCAATATATTGAAGATGTAAAATTAGAATCGGGGGTACAAAGAGGTGTACCCTGTGTCTATGAATATAGAGATAAAGAATGAATAGACCGTAATGTGAATGAATAATATAACTTTTTTCAACTTTAAAAAATGAATTGATCAAATATCTGAAAAATCACAGGAAATCGTATATTGATATACAATCATTCATTCCAAGCAGTTATACATCTAATGGTAATATTCGTGTTTTGGTTTATCATGAAGAGTGTGTGAGTTTTGCTTCAAAAGTGACTATGGAAATAATGTGTTTGGAAAGAAGACTCATGAAAATACCAGTAAAGAAACCCTGACAATACATGTATTCTGAAGCAAAAAGTGATTAAATTTGAAACAAATGCCTACAAATTTGTGAACTTGTGGATGAAATGTATATCCTATGATGTGCAAAAACTGAAGAAATAATAATGTAAAAGTGTCAAATACAAATGAATAAAGAATTACATATCATGTCCCATTGGAATCTACTTGCATTGATGTTAGACTGGGTCAGTTACTGTAGAATAATTAGGATTTGTATGCATCATTCCCTGAAGTTAGTTTTCAGTACTAGGAAACAAATATGTATTTCAGGTGGATGAATATTTCTGAGAATAATCTTGTGAAAAGTTGATTAAAAATCCACATACATGAATATAAATGAATTTAGAGAGTGTATATTAGACACATATATTTCATATTTTGAAAAATCTGGAGAGTGTACACACACACACACACACACACACACACACACACACAAAACACTCACAGACATTAAAAAGTAGCAATATAAATGCCAATCGAAATTCATCAGTAAATATATATCATCCACAGATGCAAAAATATTTATTTTACTGAACATGAGTTTACGTATAATGTTGTTCTACTAGGACGCTCCCTATAGGTTGAATTTTCAGTTCCAACAGCATTTAGGAGGAGTGATCTCTTCTCACAATTTGTATCTGCCAAGTCAGCCACCTCACAAAAATGTACGTGTGATACCTGGTAGGATTCTATATATGCATATAAATATACAAGTGTGAATAGGCTAAAGAGAAAGGGAAACATGAATTCTCATATTTGTTAACTTTAAAAACACATGGAGATATTTTTCTATTAAACATTGACTAGATTTATAACTCCTACCTTGTATAATGCAAAATGCAAGTCCAACTATGCAACATGCCTCCAATGAACTGCTTGTATTTCTATAGGTTTGTGTTATTTTTCTCTATCATATTAGGATGAGTTGTCTGAGTCTAGTAGGTATGGGTTAGTGTCAGGGATTCAGTATTTCAAAAGGAAAATTGGAAATTGAATCCAATTTGTATGCAAATATATGCTACACAAATATCCTCCCACTCTCATCCAGAACAATGCCTTGAAATTACCTTCACCCCATGTAAGACACAGTTAGAGGAGAATAGATAGAAAATCAGTGAATACATATCTGGAATGGAAAATGCTCAGGAGTTCACAACCTTGGAGGTTGTAGAGGAGTTTCCAAAAGTAAGGGACAGGGTAAACACTCCACAAACATGGAGCTCTGCTGGCCTAAAAACTTTTAGAGCAACTGCCTCTGAGTTTGGGAACGTGAAAAATATGTTGTTGTCAGGAGAATTGGCTTCCTTTGTAGTGAGACCATCAAAGCTGGGTCTGCCTCTATGTGACGTGGAGAACATGGTATCTTATTTTCCAATGAACATGAGGTAGCAGTGTTGATTTTCTTCTTTTTAGGTAAACTGTGGCCTCTGGGGGCTAAGTGTCTCCCCGTTGGACTGTGAAGCCATTTGGTCCTCCTCCACTTTTTGTGGGGTTTTTGCTGCTGAACTGGGAGTTTGGTATTTGCTTCATGAAATTCAAGGAGTTCAACTGAGACACAGTGCTGGAGGGAGTTCTGTCATGTGTGGTGGTTCAGAGTCTGCAGAAGAACGCACCAACCACGCTTCTATCCCTCAAAGCTTGCCACATTGCATCCTTGTCCATAGCAACCTGATTCTGAACATTGCCCTGAATCCTCTCCATATAACAAGATGCCTTTAATTACAAGGGTCTGCTGGCTGCTTCATGTAATCCACAATCCATTTGGAAGTCAATGGAAGATCCACATTGCTCCAACACAGATGTTTTATCACACTCCTGCCCACCACAGCTCTAGGCCCACTTCTCAGCAGGCTGCAACTTTCTGGCACCTCTGTTCTACACAATTTTCATAAAACCCAGTCAAGCAAGGCACTGTCTGGTACATCCATGATCAGCAACAGGACATCCAAAGATTCTCCAGTGCCACCTGGTCATGGGAATTTCAAAAATTTCATGGTATTTATTTAGACATTTTTCAAGGATGAAGTTGGAGGCACTGTGGGTTTCAATTCATTCAGGAACCAGTAAATGGTGAGCAAGATTATTTCAATGAATGCTCTGGAGAACCCTCACAGGCAAGGCTTCCCAAAGAATGGCCAAAAGGTCACATTAAGCCAGGCCCATTAAGGTCTACAATATGAGGTCCATGTGTGTTTTCACTCTCAACTATGGCTGAAAAGTCTTTAGAATGAAATCATGTGTTATCTTGGCTGAAATTCCCAGTGCTCTGTGGAAAGCCACTCTGGGGCTAGATCTCAGTTTCCAAGGGTGACTCTCATACATGGCCTCTTAAATCACAACACAATACATGGCAGTACTTCTCTGAGATCAGTTCCTGAACTCAATCTATAAGGGGAATCACACCAGAGTTCCAGCCCAGGTAGACCTTGTTATGTCTTCCAAGTGTCACACAAATATCCACAATTAAATCCAAAACACTTCCACATGGCACTCATCTTCTTCCATTTCCACAATCATCATAATCTCTGGCTGGAGGTTTCCATGAGGGGTGCAGCCCAAGACAGTGTCCAATATAACCTCCCTTGCCCCTCATTTGCCTAAAATAAGGGTGGCCAGGACATCCTTCCAGTGAACCAAGAGTGATCAAATAGGCCTGCCATTAATATGGCACTGCTTCTCCAATTTGAGGCCTACTGACTGTGTGTTTTAGATTCTTTATGTGAATTGGAGTCTTGAGAAAAACCAAGCACTTATGGGCTAGCCTCTGCAGGGTTTTGAGGAACACATTTGAACCAAATTATCACTATTCTCACATGATGGATGACCGGAACCTTACAGAGGAATGCGAGAGACTTCATCCACACTGACTGCTCTTTTGTCCATTTTGGTTTTGGATGCACACATGGGATCCTTCTTTAGATCCATCAGGTGCTGAGAATCTAAGCCACAGTCTCACACAGGGCCAAAAGGCTGATTCAGACACATCCCTTTCCAAAGCAATTAATCAAAGAGCCACAGGTGATGCCCTTTCATTTCCATTTGAAAACTGTTTCTTTAGGCTCTACAATGGTGTGGCCTGAGGCAAAGACCTTCCTGACATTCAGGGCATCAGAACAATTGGTGAGCAAAAGGCCCAAAGCAGAGTTTCTTCACTTAGAATTTCCTGGTCAAACTAATATCTGAGTTTTCTGAGATGCTCCCATTTCTTTCAGCTATCCAGTACATGGCCATGTCACAGAGCTTGGAGGTGGTACATATTTTGGACAAAAAACCATGAGCCTATTCTGGAGAGTGGCCAGAATTCAGGAAGAAAACAGGAACTTAGGAAGATTGTTGGAGTTGTCCACCCATAAGTCAAGCCGCAGTCCATTCATAAATTGGGCAAGTTGAGTCTAGACAGGACACATCCAATGATTCATTCTCTTTTCTAATATCTAAAACCACGGACACAGTGGGATACACAGACAAAGAAACACTGGCCTTGTCAAACGACTTACCAGAAACAGTTCACTCCAAACCAAACAAACCGCCTTTCCTACCTATTCTCAGAACATGAGACAAAATCTCAAACCCACACCCACACACACAAAGGAAGCTCCTTCCCCAAGTAGGTCTGTGACTATTGGGAGTGTCTTCTGACTGGTGGGCCAAACTATGTTCTGATGAAATCGCCTGTCCTGTGTCAGATATGGTCTCGTTGGCCAAATCTGTGAAGTTGTCACTAGCCAGCGGTGAGCCACTACCTGCTGTCTCAGGAAAGGCCCCTCTTCAGAGCTTTCCTGACATTTGTTCATCCTCACCTCAGTAGGTACCAAGAAAGACTGACTCTGTCCTTGGTAAATCCAAAAAATAAGACCACTGGGACTGGGACTGAGACTGGCTCTGGGTGCCTGGCTTCCCGGATTCCAAGTTCAGAGAGTTCCATCACCAAGAAAGTGAGGTGAGATTACTTCCTTCAGGAATTCTTTGAGGTCATTGCCTTGGCAACCACTTTGTCCTATGAGATGGAGGCTTCCCTTACTTCCTGTGACACTTTTACAAATTAGAATGGTATATCAACCATAGGCACCCAGGAACAGCTCTCCACACATGCCTGGTTTTGTCTATCTTGTGTACATTAACAAGAGAGAGGCTTATTCAGACACAACCCTTCATCCTGGAAAGGTTGTTTGCGATGGAAGATGACATTTGCTCTCTCAGGTCCTTCATAGATGCCTACATCTTCTCCAGGGATCAAATCTGCATGGACATTTGAGGTTCTCAGCAGGAGGAAGATACCCTACATTCCTGTATTGTAAGACGAACTCTGTCCCTGCTCTTCTGCAAAGTTAGATTGAGGGAAGAGTGTATGGTTAGGGTTAATAACATGTTTGATTTGGGTTACGAATCATTGCGAAGGATGATTAATAGTATTGGGAACCTGCGATATTTATAAGATTATAGAGGTGAAATATAAGTATCGAAACAGAAATCTAGGTAAGATTTGAAGCCCAGAAGGGCATTAGGCCCTTGATTGGGATACTTAGCTTATAATTACGTTCTGCACAGATGTCTCAGATAAATCGATAATCAATGGCATAGGACCTTACACCTTGGAAGATTGATTTTAGAAGAGAACATCCACTCAAATTGAGATAGTCGGTGGGATTAGGAAGGTAGTCTGTAGGTTTAGGAAATAGAGTGAGTATAGGACATGGAGCAAAAGTTCTGTAGCAATAGTGTTTTGGTTATAGAGTGAATGTAAATTTCAGCACATGTGAAGAGTCAGTCACAATGATTAACTGGGGAAAATATGTAGAACGGAAAATATCAATACAGACCTTACGAAATTAGGCAATTATACAGTGAGTGATAGGATTAGACATTTTCAATAGGGTTGAGATTGAATACATAATCTTAGGAAGAAACAAATATATCGTCACCAATAGGAATGACATTTGAAAGCATTAGACAACCAGGACATTTATCGTTTTAGTAATCCATGTTCACTTTCCATTTAGTATTTGGTACAATCATAAGTGTGATTTTTGCATTTTGTGCCCAGAAAAATATTGTGATCAAATGTATATGTAGATCATATGACATGAGTATTTCTTCCACGATTACTGGGAGCAATATTTGAAGACATATAAATTAGTATTGGGGGTACAAAGTGGTGTACCCTGTGTCTATGAATATAGAGATAATCCATGAATAGACCATACTGTGAATAAATATTATAACTGGTTCCACTTTAAATAATGGATTGAATTGATATCTGAAAATATATAGGAAATCATATATTGACATACAATCATTCACTCCAACCAGTTATATATCTAATGGTAATCTCAGGGTTATTGTTTATCATGAAGTGTGTGTGAGTTTTGTTTCAAAAGTGATTATGGAAATCGAAAATAATATGTTTGGAAAAAAGTCTCATGAAAAGACCAGTCAAGAAATATGGAGGAATCCATGTGTTCTGAAGCAGGAAGTGATTGAAAGTGAAACAAATGCCTATAAATTTTCTAAATTGTGAATGAAATATATATCCTGTTATGTGCATAAACTGATGAAATAGTAATATATCAGTGTTGAATAAAAGTGAATGTCAAAATACACATCATGTCCAATAGGAATCTACTTGCATTGATGTTAAACTGGGTCAGTTACTGTAGAAATATTAGAATTGTGTGCATTATGCACCAAAGATAGTTTTTTTTTATTTTTATTTATGGTTGTTCAAAACATTACATAGTTCTTGATATATCATATTTCACACTTTGATTCAAGTGGGTTATGAACTCCCATTTTTACCCTGTATACAGATTGCAGAATCACATCAGTTACACATCCATTGATTCACATATTGCCATACTAGTGTCTGTTGTATTCTGCTGACTTTCCTATCCTCTACTATCCCCCCTAGCCTCCCTGCCCCTCCCCACTTCTCTCTCTACTCCCTCTACTGTAATAAATTTCTCCCCCTTGTATTATTTTTCCCTTTCCCCTCAATTCCTCTTGTATGTAATTTTGTATAACCCAGAGTGTCTCCTTCCAATTCCATGCAATTTCCCTTCTCCCTCCCTTCCACCTCTCATCCTGGTTTAATGTTAATCATCTTGTCATGCTCTTTGTCCCTATCTGTTCTTAGTTACTCTCCTTATATCAAAGATGACATTTGGCATTTGTTTTACAGGAATTGTGTAGCTTCACTTAGCATAATCCAGTCTAATGCCATCCATTTTCCTGCAAATTCTATGATTTTTTCATTTTTCAATGCAGAGTAATAATCCATTGTGTATTAATGCCACATTTTTTTATCCATTATTCTATTGAAGGGCATCTAAGTTGGTTCCACAGTCTTGCTGTTGTGAATTGTGCTGCTATGAACATCGATGTAGCAGTGTCCCTGTAGCATGCTCTTTTTAGGTCTTTAGTGAATAGACCAAGAAGGGGAATAGCTGGGTCAAATGGTGCTTCCATTCCCAGCTTTCCAAGAAATCTCCATACTGCTTTCCCAATTGGCTGCACCAATTTGCAGTCCCACCAGCAATGTACAAGTGTACCTCTTTTCCCACATCCTTGCCAGCACTTCTTGTTGTTTGACTTTATAATGGCTGCCAATCTTACTGGAGTGAGATGGTATCTTAGGGTGGTTTTAATTTGCATTTCTCTGACTGCTGGAGATGGTGAGCATTTTTTCATGTACTTATTGATTGATTGTATGTCCTCATCTGAGAAGTGTCTGTTGAGGTCCTTGGACCATTTGTTGATTGGGTTATTTGTTATCTTATTGTCTAATTTTTTGAGTTCTTTGTATACTCTGGATATTAGGGCTCTATCTGAAGTGTGAGTAGTAAAGATTTCTTCCCAGGATGTAGGCTCCATATTTACCTGTCTTATTGTTTCTTTTGCTGAGAAAAAACTTTTTTAGTTGAGTAAGTCCCATTTGTTGATTCTAATTATTAACTCTTGTACTATGGGTGTCCTATTGAGGAATCTGTAGCCCGACCCCACAGTATGTACATTGTAACCAAATTTTTCTTCTATCAGACAGTGTGTCTCTGATTTGATATCAAGCTCCTTGATCCATTTTGAGTTAACTTTTGTGCATGGCGAGAGAAAGGGGTTCAGTTTCATTTTGTTACATATGGATTTTCAGTTTTCCCAACACCATTTGTTGAAGATGCTATCCTTCCTCCATTGCATGCTTTTAGCCCCTTTATCAAATATAAGATAGTTGTAGTTTTGTGGATTGGTTTCTGCGTCCTCTATTCTGTACCATTGGTCCACCTGCCTTTTTCGGTACCAGTACCATGCCATTTTTGTTACTATTGCTCTGTAGTATAGTTTGAAGTCTGGTATCGCTATACCACCTGATTCACACTTCCTGCTTAGCATTGTTTTGCAATTCTGGGTCTTTTATTTTTTCATATGAATTTCATGATTGCTTTCTCTATTTCTACAAGAAATGCCTTTGGGATTTTGATTGGCATTGGATTAACCCTATAGAGAACTATTGGTAATATCGCCATTTTGATGATGTTAGTTCTGCCTATCCATGAACAGGGTATATTTTTACATCTTCTAAGATCTTCTTCTATTTCTCTCTTTAGGGTTCTGTAGTTTTCATTGTATAAGACTTTCACCTCTTTTGTTAGGTTGATTCCCATTTTTTTTTAGGATATTGTGAATGGAGTGGTTGTCCTCATTTCCATTTCAGAGCATTTGTCCCTGATATACAGGAATGCATTTGATTTATGCGTGTTGATTTTATATCCTGCCACTTTGCTGAATTCATTTATTAGCTCTATTAGTTTCTTTGTAGACCATTTTGGGTCTGCTAGGTATAGAATCATGTCATCTGCAATAGTGATAATTTAAGTTATTCTTTTCCTATTTATATGCCTTTAATTTCTTTCATCTGTCTAATTGTTCTGGCCAGTCTTTTGAGAACTATATTGAACAGAAGTGGTGAGAGCGGGCATCCCTGTCTTGTTCCAGATTTTGGAGGGAATGTCTTCAATTTTTCTCCATTAAGAATGACGCTAGCCTGCGGTTTAGCATAGATTGTTTTTACAATATTAAGGAATGTTCCTGTTATTCCTAGTTTTTCGAGAGTTTTGAACATAAAGTGATGCTGTACTTTGTTGAATGCTTTTTCTGCATCTATCTAGATGATAATATGGTTTTTATATTTAAGTCTATTGATGTGGTGAATAACACTTATTGATTTTCGTATATTGAACCCTCCTTGCATCCCAGGGATGAATCCTACTTGATCATGGTCCACATTTTTTTGATATGTTTTTGTATCTGATTCGCCAGAATTTAATTTAAGATTTTTGCATTTAGGTTCATTAGAGATTTCGGTCTTTAGTCTTCTTTCTTTGAAGTGTCTATCTGGTGAAGGAATCAGAGTGATATTGGCCTCGTAGAATGAATTTGGAAGATCTCCCTCTTTTTCAATTTTCTGAAATAGCTTGAAAAGTATTGGTATTAGTTCATATTTAAAGGTTTTGTAAAAGTCTGCTGTATACCCATACGGTCCTGGGATTTTCTTAGTTGGTAGTCTTTGGATGGTTTCTTTTATTTCCTCAATTGATATTGGTATGTTTAGGTTGTCTATATCCTCCTAACTCACTCTGGTCAGATCATATGACTTAAGAAATATTTTGATGCCTTCACTCTCTTCTATTATTTTGGAGTATAAGGATTCAAAGTAATTTCTGATTATCTTCTGTATTTCTGAAATATCTGTTGTGATATTGCCTTTTTCATCCCATATGATAGTAATTTCAGTTCTCTCTCCTCTTCATTAGCATGGCTAGGGGTCTGTCCATTTTATTTATTTTTTCAACGAACCAACTTTTAGTTTTGTCAATTTGTTCAATTGTTTCTTTTGTTTTGATTTCATTGATTTCTGCTCTGATTTTAATTATTTCTTTCCTTCTACTTCTTTTGCTGTTGTTTGCTCTTGTTTTTCTAAGATTTTGAGATGAAGTATGAGATCATTTATTTGTTGTTTTTTTCTTTTTCTAAGGAATGAACTCCAAGCAATGAATTTTCCTCTTAGAACTGCTTTCAATGTGTCCCATAGATTCCGATATATTGTGTCTGTGTTTTCATTTTTCTCTAAGAATTTTTTATTTTCCTCCTTGATGTCTTCTGTAACCCATTGATCATTCAGTAACCTATTGATCATTCTCCAAATGATGCATGGTTTTCCCTTCCTTCTTTTATCATTGATTTTTAGTTTCATTCCATTATGATAAGATAAGATGCATGGTATTATCTCTACTCCTTTAATTTGTCTAAGAGTTGCCCTGTGACATAATATATGATCTATTTTTGAGAAGGATCCATGTGCTGCTGAGAAAAAATGTAACTGCTTGATGTTGGGTGGTATATTCTATATATGTCAATTAAGTCTAGGTTATTAATTGTGTTATTGAGTTCTATAGTTTCCTATTTCAACTTTTGTTTGGAAGACCTGTCCAGTGGTGAGAGAGCTGTGTTGAAGTCTCCCATGATTATTGTATGGTGGTCTATTAGACTCTTGAACTTGAGAAAAGTTTGTTTGATGAACATAGCTGCACCATTGTTTGGGGCATACATATTTATGATTGCTATGTCTTGCTGGTGTATGGTTCTCTTGAACAGTATGTAGTGTCCCTCTTTATCCCTTTTGATTAACTTTGGCTTGAAATCTATTTTATTTGATATGAGTATGGACACTCCTGCTTTTTTCCGAAGTCCATATGAGTGATATGATTTTTTCCAAACTTTCACCTTCAGTGTATGTATGTCTTTTTCTTATCAAATGCGTCTCCGGTAGGCAGCATATTATTGGGTCTTGTTTTGTGATCCATTCTACTGGCCTGTGTCTGTTAATTGGTGAGTTTAAGCCATTAACATTTACAGTTATTATTGAGATAAGGGTTGTTCTTCCAGCCATATTTGTTTATTTATGTTATTAAACATGGATTGTTTTCCTCTTTGATTATTTCGCCCCTTTAATGTCCTACCTCCCACTGTTGGTTTTCATTATTTTCCAATTACTCTTCCTGTAATATTTTGCCAAGGATGTTTTGAAGAGATGGTTTTCTAGCTACAAATTCTTTTAACTTTTGTTTATCGTGGAAAGTTTTAATTTCATCTTCCATCCTGAAGCTTAATTTTGCTGGATACACAGTACATGGTTGGAACCCATTTTCTTTCTGTGATTGAAAAATGTCATTCCAGGATCTTCTAGCTTTCAGAGTCTTTGTTGAAAGATCAGCTGTTATCCTGATTGGTTTACCCCTAAATGTAATCTGCTTCCTTTCTCTTGTAGATTTTAAAATTCTCTCCTTATTCTGTATGTTGGGCATCTTCATTATAATGTGTCTAGGTGTGGATCTCTTATGATTTTTCACATTCGGCATCCTGTAGGCTTTTAGAACTTGGGAGTCTGTCTCATTCTTCAAGTCTGGGAAGTTTTCTCATATTATTTCATTGAATAGATTGCTCATTCCTTTGGTTTGGACCTCTATACCTTCCTGTATCCCAATGACTCTTAAGTTTGGTCTCTTTATTTTATCCCATATTTCTTGGATGTTCTGTTCATGGTTTCTTAACAGTTTGGCTGAGCTGTCTATGTTCTTTTCAAGTTGAAATACTTTGTCTTCATTGTCTGATGTTCTATCTTCTAAGTGTTCTACTCTGATGGTAGTATTCTCAATTGAGTTTTTAAGATGGTTTATTGCTTCCTGCATTTCTAGGATTTCTGTTTGTTATTTTTTACAACCTCTATCTCCCTGTATAGTTGATCTTTTGCTTCTTGGTTTTCTTTATGTAATTCATTGTTGAAGTGATCTTTCATTGTCTGATTTTGCTGTCTAATGTCTTCCTTGAGACTTCAGATCATCTGAAGAATGTATATCCTGAGTTCTTTATCTGACATTCCATCTGCTGCAGCTATTACCTCTTCTCAAGTTGTGTTGACCTGCATTGCTTGTGGTTCTTTTTTCCTTTTCTTTTCATACTGCTCGCGTTTCTTTCTGCTTGGTGAAACTGTTGTGATTTTGAAATTTTCCCCCTATATATTTATATTGCTCTTGTATATTTGAAAAGTCTTCATTGCAGGGGCAGGGGTGGCTTTGCTGTTCCACCAATTGGGGTGATATATCTACCACGCTGATGGGCCGCTAGGCCTGTTATTCTGATCGGTCGCAGGTCTGCTTACCATGCAGGCGCAGGAGGCTGCTCTCCTCTGCCCCTCCTCCAATTGGTGTGACGTGTCTACCACGCCCGTGGACCCCTGCGGTGTTCTGCCGATCGGTCGCAGGTCTGCCTACCTTGCTTGCGTGGGCGGCGGCTCTGATCTACCCCTACCCCAATTGGGGTGACGTGACTACCACGCCGGTGGGCCGCTGGGCCTGGTCTGCCGGTTGGTCGCAGGTCAGGATACCTTGTGAGCACGGGCTACAGATCTGTTCTGCCCCTACTCCAAATGGGGTAAAGTGTCTGCCGCGCCAGCAGGCCGCTGGGCCTCTTCTTCTGGTCAGGTGCAGGTCTGCTACCTTGCAGGCGCGGGTGGTGGCTCTGCTCTGCCCCTACTCCAATTGGTGTGTCGTGACTACCATGCCTGCAGGTTGCTGGGCCTGTTCTGGGCATGGGCAAAGGCTCTGCTCTGCCCCTACTCCTATTGGGGTAATGTGACTACCATGCCGGTGACCCACTGGGATTGTACTAGGCACGGGAGAAGGCTCTGCTCTGCAACAACTCCAATTGGGGTGACGTGACTACCACACCTGTGGGTCACTGGGCCTGTTCTGGGCCCGGGTAGCGGCTCTGTTCTGCCTCTACTCCAATTCGGTTGACGTGACTACCATGCAGGTGTGTCACTGGGTCTGTTCCAGTCGCGGGCAGCTGCTCTGCTCTGCCCCTCTGGCTTGATGACAAAGTGAGAGAGACCCGGGTGTTTGTGACTCACTTTCTTCACCAGGAGACCAACTGTTTCTGTCACTGCTGGTATCAATGAAGTTATCTCCTCTGCTGCTTTCTGACGACATCAGAAATTTGTCATGTTGGTATCCCATGTGAAAGGCAGCATTTCGTTCCCTTTTCTGGGTGACCAAAGCAATGGGTGAGTCCTGACCGGCCCTCACAAGCCGCGTCTCAATCCTGTTGCCACTGCCTATGAAGGCTCGATTGATATTTACCTCCACAGTATTCAGCAAGACCCGGAACGAGAAGCAGTTTCCGCGGGTTCTTTAGCCCTGGGCCAGATCAGTTCCGAGAGGCGGAATTCGGCCGCTCTGGGCTTGGTGTATGTTCTAATAGGAGCAGGCTCCAAGATGGAGTTTCTGCAGGTTCTTTGGCACTGAGCCTGAGTAATTTGTCTGCGACACAAAGGTGAATGGCAACCTGAAATTACCTGTTCTATAGCTGAATGAGCTTCGATCAGTCGAAAACAGGGATGGTGACATCAGCTCTCCAAGATGGTGGCCGCTGGCTTCCTCTGTGGTCTGACCGGTGTGGAGAACCGAATTGAACCGCATCCTTTCCCATCTCAAACCCAGAATTCAGCACTTAGCACAGTGATTGCATACCTGTCAGGAGCCCACAGAATCCACACCGCTGTATATTTGCATTGCTATCTCTTCGTTTCCCAGTGCACGCCGCAGACTCTAGCCGCAGACCGATTTCCTGAATAAGCAGCATGACCCTCTATGCGGACAAATCACTCGTGTTTGAGCCCGCGTAGCTGATCCTCGGGAGATGGAAATATGTCGACTAGGTTTTGGAGCACCCCAATTTTGCTGGAAATTTCTAACAAGATAGGTTTTAGCCATTATAACTCGTCATTCTCCCGCACAGTGACGCGGTACATGGGGGTGATGCACTCCCTTCACCACCATCATAGTATCCCCCAAAGTTAGTTTTCAGTACTAAGAAACAAATATGTATTTCTGGTGGATGAATAATTCTGAGAATATTCTTGTGAAAACTTGATTATTAATCCAAATACATGAATATGAGTGAATTTAGGGAGTATATAATAAGAAAAATATACTTCATATTTTGAAAAATCTGGAGAGTGAATATATATACACATACACACACAGACATTAAAAAGTAGCATTATGTATGCCAATCGAAATTCACCACGAAGTAATATATCATCCACAGATCGAAAAATATTCATTTTAATGAACATGGATTTATGTTGTTCAAATAAGAAGCTCACTCATATGTTGAATTTTCAGTTCCAACAGCATTTAGTAGAAGTGATCTCTTCTCACAATTTGCATCTGCCAAGCCAGCCACCTCACAAAATGTACGAGTGATACCAGGTAGAATTCTATATGTGCATATAAAAATACATGTGATGAATAGGCTACAGAGAAAGGGAGACAGTTATTCACATGTTTGTTAACTTTTAAAACACATGGAGAACTATTTCAATTAAAATTCGCTAGATTTATAACACCTACCATTTATCATATGAAAGGCAAGTCCAAATATACACCATGCCTCCTGTGAACCTCTTGTATTTCTATTCTGTTTGGGTTATTTTTCTCCACCATATTAGGATTAAAAGTTAAAGTCTAGTAGGGTATGTGTTAGTGTCAGGGATTCAGTATTTCGAATGGAAAATTGGAAAATGTATCAAATGTGTATGCAAATATGTGCTACACAAAAATCTTCCCACCCTCATTCAGCACAATGCCTTGACATTACCTTCGCCCCACATAAGACACAATTAGAGGAGAAGAGTTAGAAAATCTGTGAATACATATGTGGAATGAAAAATGCTCAGGAGTTCACAAATTTGCAGGTGGTAGAGGAGTTTCCAAAAGTAAGGGACAGGGTAAAAACTCCACAAACATGAAGTTTTGCCAGCCTAACATCTGGAGAAACTGCCTCTGAGGTTGGGCAATGAAATATATGCTGTTGTCAGGAGCATTAGCTTCATTTGTTGTGAGACCATCATAGCTGAGTCTTCATCTATGTGATCTGGATGACATGGATTCTTATTTTCCAATGAACATGAGGCAGCAGTGCTGAATTTTCTATTTGTAGGTAACCTGTGGCCACTGGGGTCTAAGTGTCTCCCCTTGTGGACTGTAATTCCATTTGGTCATCCTCCACTATTCGTGGTATTTCTTGCTGCTGCACTGGGAGATTGGTGTTTGCTTCATGAAATACAAGGATTTCAAATGGGACACAGTGCTGAAGTAAGTTCTGTCAAGTGTGGTGGGTCAGGTTCGTCAGGAGAATGCACCAACCAGGCTTCTATCCCACATAGCTTGCCCCATTGACCATAGCAACCTGATTCTGAACATTGCCCTAAAACCTCTCCATATAACAATATGCTTTTACATATAAGGGTCTACTGGCTGCAAAATGTCAGTCACAATCCATTTGGAAGCCAATGGCAGATCCAAATGCCCCCACCACAGACGTTTTATTACACACCTGCCAACCACTACTCTAGTACAACTACTCAGCAGGATCCAACTTACTGGCATCTCTGTTCAACACCATTTTCATTAAACCCAGTCAATCAAGGCACTGTCTTGTATACTCATGATCAGCAACAGGACATCCAAATATTCTCCAGTGCTACCCGGTCATGGGAATTTCAAAAATTTCATGGTATTGATATAGCCAATTTTCAAGGATGAAGTTGGAGGCACTGTGAATTTTAATTCACTCAGAAACCATTAAATGGTGAGGAAGCTCATTTCAATGAAAACTCTGGAGAATTCTTACAGGCAAGGCTTCCAAAAGTGGCGAAAAGTCAGATTAAGCCAGGCCCCTTGAGGTCTACAATGTATGGTCCATGTGTGTTTCGACTCTCAAATATGGCTGCCAAGTCTTTAAGAATAATATCATGTGATATCCTGGCTGAGTGCCGCAGTCTCTCGGCTGGGCACAAATCACGAGTCTCCACACAGCTTGTAGATTCAAACAGCAATTCTTTATTCCCGAACTCACGCCGGCCGTCTACAAACACGTTCTGGGGGAATCCACGTTCTCTGCCCAAATCCACACTTTGCCCAAATCCACTACTCTGCCCAAATCCACTACTCTGCCCAAATCCACTCCGCATGGGCTTCTGTCTCCCGAAATATACTGTCTGACTCTAAGAACTCAAGAGGAACTCAGCAGCAGGATACGCCCTATTCTAAAGGGGGAACACCCTAATCTCCTATTATGCTAAACCGCCCTGGTCCTTGAGCAAGGTCACCTTTCAGAAGTCCTTCCACTAGACAGCATGGGAGTAAGCTGGCAAGGAGATTGTCATACCTACTTGGCTGATGGCTCCCAGCATCTCCCCCCTTCTGATTAATTAAACAACAAGTAATGTGGCTTAAGGACCGTGCCTGGTAGGTTGTCCAGTTCAACATATGGCTCTTACCCGTCATTGGAAAACTGACCTTTAGGCGTCAGCCTCCTGTCTTAGGTTGATACCACTGCAACTGGATCATACCCGTCACTGACTACCGGTCCAGCATACAGCCATACTTGTGGATAGGTCTATGCACCAGTGGGGGGGTGAGGTTCTTTGCCTCACCTCTGTTGGCCCCCAAATTTGGCCTTGGTGCCAGTGGGGGAGTGTGCTCTGTGGAAAGTCAACTTGGGCCTAGATGTCACTTTCCAAGGGCAACTCTCATGCATGGCCATCTAAAATTCCAACACAATTCCTGGCAATAATTCTCTGAGATCAGAAAAAGAACTCAGTCTCTAAGGGGAATCACACCAAAGTGCAAGCCTAGGTGGACCCAGAGATCTCTTCCAACCGCCAGACAAATATCCACAATTAAAACCAAACACTCTCACATGGCCCTCATCTTCTTCCATATAGACACTCATCATATTCTCTGGCTGGAGGTTTCCATAAGTGACGCAGCCCATGACAGTGTCCAAAATAAGCTCCCTGCCCCTCATTTGCCTAAAGTCAGGGTGGCCTGGACTCTCTTCCTGTGAACCAGTAGTGATCAAATAGGCCTGCCTTTAATATTGCTTGGCTTCTCCAACTTGAGGCCTTCTAGCTTTGGGGTTTAGATTCTTTAAGTGAATTGGAGTCATGAAAATCAAACACCTATGGCCTAGCCTCTGCAGGGCTTTGAAGAACTCATTTGACCCAAAGGATCCCTATTCTCACTTGATGGATATCAGGAACCTACCAGAGGAAGGCAAGAGAGTTCACCAACAATATCTGATCTTTTTGCCATTTTGGTTTTGGATGCATGCATGGGATTTATCTTTAGATCCATCAGGTGCTGAGAATCTAAGCCACAGCCTCACACAGGGCCAACAGGCTGATTCAGACATATCCCAATCCTAAGCAATTAAGCAAAGAGTCACAGGTGATTCCCATTAATTTCCATTTGAAAAATGTTTTCTTCAGGGTTCACAAAGTGGTGGCTTGAGGCAAAAAACTTCCTGACATTCAACAGAACAATAGGTAAGCAAAAGGAACAAAGAGGGGTTTCTCCACTGAGACTTTCCTGGTCAACAGATATTTGAGATTTCTGAGATGCTAGCCATTTCTTTCAGCTATCCAGTACATAGCCATGTCACAGATCTTGGAGGTACAAATCTTGGACACAAAACCACGATACTATTCTGGAGAGTGGCCAGAATTGAGAAAGAAAACAGGAAATTAGGAAGCTTGTAGGTGTTGCCCATCCATAAGGCAAGCCAGAGTCCACTCATGAATTGGGCAGGATGAATGCTGGGAAGCTTTCTACTAGACAGGACACATCCATTGATGCATTGTCTTTTCTAATGTCTACAACAATGGACTCAGTGGGATACACACACATAGAAACACTCGCCTTGTCAAAGGACTTAATAGAAATATTCCACTCCATACCAAACAAACCGCCTTTCCTACCTATTATCAGAACATGAGACAAAACCACAAACTCACACCCACACCCAAAAAGGCACCTCCTTCCCCCTAGTAGGTCTGTGACTCCCTGGAGTGTCGTCTGACTGGTGGGCCATTCTATGTTCTTCCAAAATGACCTCTCCTGTCTCAGATCATGTCTGCTTGGCCAACTCTGTGAAGTTCTCAAGAGCCAGCGGTGAGACACTACCTGCTTTCTCAGGAAAAGCCCCTCTTCAGAGGTTTCCTGGCATTTGGCCATCCTCACATCTGTAGGTACCAAGAAAGACTGACTCTGTCCTTGGTAAATCCAAACATGTCAGACCACTGGGACTAGGACAGGGACTGTCTCTTGGTGCCTGGCTTCCTGGATTTCAAGTTCAGAGTTCCATCACCAAGGAAGTGAGGTGAGATCACTTCCTTCAGGATATGAATGATGTCACTGCCTTGGCAACCACTTTGTCCTAACAGTTGCTTCCAAAAGTATCATAAGGTGGAGGCTGTCCTGATTTTCATGGGACACTTTCTCTAGTTAGAATGTTATATCAACCATAAGCACCCGGGAACAGCTTCCACACAGGACTGGTTTGGTCCATGTTCTATACATTAAGAAGAGAGAGACTGATTCAGACACAACCCTCCATCCTGACCAGGATGATTGCCATGGAAGATGACTTTTGCTTTCTGAGGTACTTCATAGCTGCCTTCATCTTCACCAGGGATCATTTCTGCATGAACATTTGAGTTTCTCAGCAGGTGAAGATCCCCTAGATTCCTGTAGTTTAATACCCACACTGTTATTGCTCTCCTGCAAAGTGAGTGTATGGTTAAGGTTAATAATATGTTCGATTTGGGTTAGGAATCATTCTGCAGGAAGAATAATGAGATTGGGAACCTGCGATATTTATAAGAATATATACGTGAAATATATGTATGAAAACGGGAATCTAAGAAAGATTTGAAGCCCAGAAGGGCATTGGGCCCTTTATTTGGATACTTAGTGTTGAATTATGTTCTGTACAGTTGTCTCAGTTAAATCGAAATACAGTGGCATAGGACCTTGTACCTTGGATGATTGAATGTAGAAGAGAACATCCAGTCAAAAAGGGATAATCAGTAGGATTAGGAAGATAGTCAGTAGGTTTAGGAAGAAGAGTGAGTATATGATTTGGAATAAAAAGCTTCTTTAGCAATAGGGTTTCGTTTAGAGAGTGAATGGAAATGTCAGCACATGTGAAGAGTCAGTCACAATGATGAACTGGGGAAAATATGTAGGAAAGCAGGTGTCAATAGAGACATTACGAAATCAGGCAAAGTATAAAGTGAGTGATAGGATTAGACATTTTCAACAGGGTTGAGTTTGAATACATAATCATAGGAAAAAACAAATATCTCGTCACGAATGGGAATGACATTTGAGAGCATTAGGCAACCTGGACATGGATGTTATTAGTTATCCACGTTCACTTTCCTTTTAGGCTTTGGTACAATCATAAGTGTGACATTTTTATGGTTTTTTTTTGTTCAGAATATTACTGTGATAAAATGTATATGTAGATCAGGTGGCATGAGTATTTCTTTCACCATTTCTGGGAGCAATATTTTGAAGACGTATACATTAGTATTAGGGGTACAAAGAGGTGTACCCTGTGTCTATTAATATAGAGATAATGCATGAATAGACCATACTATGAATAAATAACGTAACTGATTCCACTTTAAATAATGGATTGAATTGATATGTGAAAATATATAAGAAATCTTATATTGATATACAATCATTCATTCCAACCAGTTATATATCTAATGGTAATATTAGGATTATGGTTTATGATGAATGGTGTTTGAGTTTTGCTTTACACGTGATGATGTTAAACAAAAATAATATGTTTGGAAAGAAGTCTCATGAAAAGACCAGTCAAGAAACATGGAGGAATACATGTGTTCTGAATCAGGAAGTGATTGATCGTGAAACAAATGCCTATAAATTTTCTAATTTGGAACTGAAATATATATCCCATCATGTGCATGAACTGAAGACATAGTAACGTACAAGTGTTGAATAAAAATGAAAGTCAAAATACACATCATGTCCCCTAGGAATCTACTTGCATTCATTTTAAACTGGCTAAGTAACTGTAGAAATATTAGGGTTTGTATGCACCATTCACTGAATTTAGTTTTCAGTACTAGGAAACAATATGTATTGCAGGTGGATGATTATTTCTGAAAATAATGTTGTTGAAAGTTGATTATAAATCCACAGATATGAATATGAATGTGTTTAGGGAGTGCATAATAAGACACATATATTTCATATTTTGAAAAATCTAAAGAGTATATATATATATATATATATATATATATATATATATATATACACACACACACACACACACGCAAATGCACAGATATTAAAAAGTAGCAATACAGGAGATCCATTATGAAGGCAGGCATGGAGAATTCAAGTCTCTGATCTCTTCAGCTGCGCGGGCATAGGGAGTCGTAAACTGTCTAAATGCTGTTTGCTCAGAATCACTAGGCAATATTGACCTGTTGTGAATCTGGGGCGAACAGTCTGGGCCCCTCAGAACACACACAAAGCCCGGATTGGCTGCATTCAATCTTAGATTCATCTGGTTTTTGTGACTCAGCATTAACATTCCCGCTGAAATAATTGGTCGCGCTTTCGGAATTGACAGAGTTAAAAGCCAACTGAGCCTTCATAGGCAGTGGCCACAGGATTGAAATGGGGCTTGGGAGAGATAGTCAGGACCCACCTGTTGCATTGGTCACCCAGCAAAGGGAACGAACGGTCACCATTTTAATGGGATACCACCATGGCAGCGAACTGACGTCACAGTCGGAGGAGATAACTTCATTGAAACCAGTGCGACAAGTGTGTTATCCCATTGCCATCTCTCTCAACACCGCAGGGAAACCTCAAGGGCCCTTCCCACCTCTGCCGTAATGGCCCCTCCCAGCTCTCCAAGGAGCGCGATACCCAGACCTAGGAAATCAGGATTGGCTCGGGACTCGAGGCGTGTAATTGCCGGCTACCGCTCCCACCAGTGCTGACAATTGAGGTCTCTTACACCACCTACCGGGAATGAGTCATATGGATAGAGGAAGGTACAGAGATTCAAACCAAGGGAATGAGAAACCTGCTGAATGCAATAATTACAGAAAACTTTCCAGAAATAAAAATGGAAAGGGATAAACAAATTGTAGATGCTTACAGGACATCGAGCACACAAAATCACAGTAGACTAATGCCAAGACACATTGTTATGAAGATATCCAATATACAGAACAAAGAGAAAATATTAAAAGCTACCAGAGAAAGGAGGCAGATTACAATCATTACACTCAGGGGTAAACCAAAAAGGTTAACAATGGATTTTTCATCATAGATGCTGGAAGTGAGAAGATCCTGGAACAACGTACTTCAAACACTGAAAGACAATGGATGCCAACCAAGAATTATGTAACCAGCAAAATTAAGCTTAAGGTAAGACAACGAGATAAAAATATTTCATGATAAACAAAACCTAAAAGAATTTGCAGCCAGATAACCAGCATTGCAAAGCATCTTGAGCAAAACACTACACGAGGAAGAAATGAAAATCAACAACGAAAACCATGAGTGAGAAGTGCCTCAGTAATGACAGAGGGCGGGGGAAAAGCTAATCATGGAGAAACAAACTAATTTAAAAAAAAGATATAAGCAAACATGGGTGGCAGTACAAACCATATATCAATAGTAACTCTAAAAGTAAATGGCTTAAACTCTCGAATAAAGTGACATAGGCTTGTAACTTGAAATAAAAAAAAAAATCCAACAATATATTGCCTCCAGGGGACACATCTGAATGGAAAAGACATACACAGGCTGAAGGTGAAAGATTGGGAAAATTTATACCATGCACACGGTCCTCGTAAGCAAGCAGGGGTGGCCATCCTCCTATCGAATAAAATCGACCTCAAGACTAATTTAATCAAAAGGGATAAAGAAGGACAATATATACTGCTAAAATGAACCATTCACCGACAAGACATAACAATTATCAATATTCACGCAGCAAATAATGGTGCTGCGATGTTCATAAAACAAATTCTCCTCAAGTTAAAGAATCAAATAGACCACAATACAATAATTATGGGTGACTTCAACTCACCTCTCTCACCATTGGACAGATCCTCCAAACAAAAGTTGAAAAAAGAAACTATAGAACTCAATCTCGCAATCAATACCCTAGACTTAACTGACATATATAGAATATATCAACCATCATCAAGTGGATATACTTTTTTCTCAGCAGCACATGGATCCTTCTCAAAAATAGACCATATGTTATGCCATAGGGCAACCCTCAGTAAAAATAAAGGGGTGGAGATAATACCATGAATTTTTTGTGATCATAATGGAATGAAACTGGAAACCAATGATAAAAGAAGGAAGAAAAAATCATACACCACATCCAAAATGAAGAATATGTTACTGAATGATCAATGGGTTACAGAAGACATAAAGGAGGAAATCAAAAAATTCTTAGAGATAAATGAAAATACAGACACAACATATCAGATTCTATGGGGTACAATGAAAAGAAGTTTTAAGGGGTAAATTCATCGCCTAGAGGTCATTCCTCAAAATAGAAAAGTAAAACAAATAAATGAGCTCACACTTCATCTCAAAGCCTTAGAAAAGGAAGAGCAAAACAACAGCAAATGTAGCAGAAGGCAAGAAATAATTAAAACCATAGCAAAATTGAAACAAAAGAAACTATTGAAAAAATTAACAAAACTAAAAGGTGGTTCTTCAAAAAGATAAATAAGATAGACAGACCCTTAGCCATGCTAACGAAGAGAAGAAGAGAGAGAAATCAAATTACTAACATACGGGATGAAAAAGGCAATATTACAACAGATGCTACATAAATACAGAAGAAAATTAGAAATTATTTTGAAAACCTGTATTCCAATAAAATAGAAAATAGTGAAGACATCGATAAATTTCTTTAGTCATATGATTTGCCCAGACTGAGTCAGGAGGATACACACAATTTAAACAGACCAATATCAATGGATGAAGTAGAAGAAGCAATCAAAAGACTACCAACCAAGAAAAGCCCAGGACCGGATGGGTATACAGCAGAGTTTTACAAAACCTTTAAAGAAGAATTAATACCAATACTTCTCAAGTTATTCAGGAAATAGAAAAACTGGGAGCTCTGCCGAATTCATTCTATGAGGCCAACATCACCCTGATTCTGAAACCAGACAAAGACACCTCAAAGAAAGAAAACTACAGACCAATATCTCTGATGAACCTAGATGCAAAAATCCTCATTAAAATTCTGGCGAATTGGATAGAAAGGCACATCAAAAAAATCGTGCACCATGATCAACTTGGATTCATCCCTGGGATGCAAGGAGGGTTCAATATATGGAACTCAATAAATGTTATTCACAACATCAATAGACTTAAAGATAAGAACCATATGATCATCTCGATAGACGCAGAAAAACCATTCAACAAAGTAGAGCATTTTTTTATGTTCAAAACATTTTAAAAACTAGGGATAACAGGAACTTACCTCGACATTGTAAAAGCTATCTATGTTAATCCTCAGGCTAGCATCATTCTGAATGGAGAAAAATTGAAGGCATTCCCTCTAAAATCTGGAACAAGACAGGGATGTCCTCTATCACCACTTCTATTCAATATAGTTCTCGAAAACCTGGCCAGAGCAATTAGAGAGATGAAAGACATTAAAGGCATAAAAATAGGAAAAGGAGAACTTAAATTATCACTATTTGTAGATGACATGATTCTATACATAGAAGACCCAAAAGGGTCTACAGAAAAAACTACTAGAACTCATAAATGAATGCAGCAATGTGGCAGGATACAAAATCAACATGAATAAATCAAAGGCATTTCTGTATATCAGCGACAAAACTTCTGAAACAAAAATGAGTCAAAACACTGCATTCCCAATTTCCTCAAATAATTAAATACTTGGGAATAAACCTAACAAAAGAGGTGAAAGATTTATATAATGCAAACTACAGAACCCTAAAAAGAGAAATAGAATAAGATCTTAGAAGATGGAAAAATATACCGTATTCATGGATAGGCAGAACTAACATCATCAAAATGGTGATATTACCAAAAGTTCTCTATAGGTTTAATGCAATGCCAATCAAAATCCTATAGAAACTTTTTGTAGAAATAGATAAAGCAATCATAAAATTCAAATGGAAAAATAAAAGACCCAGAATAGCAAAAGCAATTCTAAGCAGGAAGTGTGAATCAGGCAGTATAGCGATACCAGATTTCAAACTATATTACAGAGCAATCATAATAAAAACAGCATGGTACTGGTACCAAAACAGGCGGGTGGACCAATGGTACAGAATGGAGGACACAGAAACTAATCCAAAAAGCTACAACTATCTTATATTTGATAAAGGAGCTAATGGCCTGCAATGGAGGAAGGATAGCATCTTCATCAAATGGTGTTGGGTAAACTGGAAATCCATATGCAACAAAATGAAACTGAATCCCCTCCTCTCGCCATGCACCAAAGTTAACTCAATGTGGATCAAGGAACTAGATTCAAATCAGAGTCTCTGCGTCTGATAGAATAAAAAGTTGGCTCCGATCTACATATTGTGTGGTCAGGCTCCAAAATTCCTTAATAGGACATCCATTGAACAAGAGTTAATAATAAGAATCAACAAATGGGACTTACTTAAACTGAATTATTTTTTTCTCAGAAAGAGAAACAATAAGAGAGGTAAATATGGAGCTTACATCATGGGAACAAATTTTTAGTCCTCACCCTTCACATGGAGCCCTAATATCCAGAGTATACAAAGTATACAAAGAACATAGAAAATTAGACAATAAGATAACCAATAACCCAATGGGCCAAGGACCTGAACAGAAACTTCTCAGAGGAGGACATAGAATCAATTAACAAGTACATGAAAAAAATGCTCTCCATTTCTAGCAGTAAGAGAAATGCAAATAAAACCACCCTAAAATACCATCTCAATCCAGTGAGATTGGCAGCCATTATGAAGTCAAACAACAACAAGTGCTGGCGAGGATGTGGGGAAAAGGGTACTCTTGTACATTGCTGGTGGGACTGAAACTGGTGCGGCCAATTTGGAAAGCAGTATGGAGATTCCTGGGAAAGCTGGGAATGGAAGCACCATTTGACCAAGCTATTGCCCTTCTCGGACTATTCCCTGAAGACCTTAAAAGAGCGTACTACAGGGATACTGCCACATGGATTTTCATAGCAGCACAATTCACAATTGCTACACTGTGGAACCAACCCAGATGCCCTTCAATAGATGAATGGATAAAAAAAATGTGACTTTTATATACTATCGAGAATTACGCAGCACTAAAAAATGACAAAATCATGGAATTTGCAGGGAAATGCATGGCACTGAGCAGATTATGCTTAGTGAATCTAGCCAATTCCTAAAAAACAATTACCAAATGTCTTCTTTGATATAATGAGAGCAACTAAGAACAGAGCAGGGAGGAAGAGCATGAAGAAAAGATTAACATTAAGCAGAAACATGACGTGGGAGGGAAAGGGAGAGAAGAGGGAAATTGCATGGTAATGGAGAGAGACACTTATTGTTACACAAAATTACATATAAGAGGTTGTGGGAAAATAAACAAGGAGAGAAATGAATTACAGTAGGTATGGTAGAGAGAGAAGATGGGAAGAGAGGAGAGTGGGGATAGTAGAGTATAGGAAAGGTAGCAGAATACAACAGTAACTAATAGGGCATTATGTAAAAATATGGATGTGTAACTAATGTGATTCTGCAATCTGTATTTGGAGTAAAAATGGGAGTTTATAACCCACTTGAATCTAATGTATGAAATATGATATTCAAGAGCTTTGTAATGTTTTGAGCAACCAATAAAAGAAAAAAATGTAGCAACGTATATGCCAATAGAAATTCATCATGAAATGTATATAATCCACAGATCAAAAAATGTTCATTTTACTGAACATGGATTCATGTATAATGTTTTTCAACTAGGAAGCTCACCCATAGGTTGAATTTTCAGTTCCAACAGTGTTTAGGAGGAGTGAACTCTTCTCTCAATTTGCATCTGCCAATTCAGCCACCTCTCAAGTGTATACGAGTGATATCAGGTAGAATTCTATATGTGCATATAAAAATACATGTGCTGAATAGGCTACAGAGAAAGGGAGACAGGGATTCACATATTTGCTAATTTTAAAAACACATTTAGAACTATTTCAACAAAAAAAATTGACTAGACTTATAACTCCTACATTATATAATGCAAAAGGCAATTCCAACTATGCACAATGCGTCCTCTGAACTGCTTGTGTTTCTTCTCTTTTTGGCTTATTTTTCACCATCATATTAGGATTATTAGTCAGAGACTAGTAGGGTATGAGTTAGTGTCAGGGATTCAGTATTTCAAATGGAAAATTGAAAAATGAATCCAATGTGTATGTAAATATGTGCTACACAAAAATCTTCCCACTCTCATCCAGAACAATGCCTTGACATTACCTACGCCCCAAGTAAAACACAATTAGAGTAGAAAAGTGTGAAATTCTATGAATACATATATGGAATGGAATATGCTCGGGAGTTCACAACCTTGGAGGTGGTAGAGGAGTTTCCAAAAGTAAAGGACAGGGTAAACACTCCACAAAAAGGAGCTCTGCTGGCCTAAGAATTCTTGGGAAACGGCTTCTGAGGTTGGGCACTTGAAATATATGTTGTTGTCATGAGCTTTAGCTTCCTTTGTAGTGAGACCATCATAGCTGGGTCTGCATCTATGTAACCGAAAGACATGGTTTCTTATATTCCAATGAACATGAGGCAGCAGTGCTCAATTCTCTCTTTGTAGCTAAACTGTGTCCATTGGAAGCTAAGTGTCTCCCAGTGGGGACTGTGAAGACATTTGGTCATCCTCCACTTTTCGTGGTATTTCTTGCTGCTGCACTGGGAATTTGGTATTTGCTTCACAAAACATAAAAAGTTCATCTGAGATACAGTGCTGGAGGGAGTTCTGTCACGTGTGGTGGGTCAGGGTCTGCAGGAGAATGCACCAACCAGGCTTGTATCCCACATAGCTTGCCCCAATAACCATAGCAACCTGATTCTGAATATTGCCCTGAAAACTCTCCATTTAACAAGATGCCTTTACATATAAGGGTCTGATGTCTACACTATATCAGTCACAAAAAATTTGGAAGCCAATGGCAGATTCACATGGCCCCACCATGATGTTTTATCACACACCTGCCCACCACTGCTCTAGCCCCCCTACTCAGCAGGCTCCAAATTACTGGCTTCTCTTGTTCTACACCATTTTAATGAAACCCAGTCAAAAACAAGGCACTGTCTGGTATACACATGATCAGCAACAGGACATCAAAAGTTTCTGCAGTGCCACCTGGTCATGGGAATTTCAAAAATTTCATGGTATTTATCTAGAAATTTTTCAAGGATGAAGTTAGAGGCACTGTGCGTTTCAATTCATTCAGGAACCATTAAGTGTTGAGAAAGTTCATTACAATGAACGCTCTGGAGAACTCTCACAGTCAATGCTTCTCAAACAGTTGCCAAAAGGTCTCCTAAAGCCAGGCCAACTGACATCTACAATGTGAGGTCCATGTGTGTTTTGACTCTCAAATATGGGTGCTAAGTCTTTCAGAATAAAATCATGTGATATCCTGGCTGAGATTCTCAGGCCTCTGTGGAAACCACCCTGGGCCTAGATCTCAGTTTCCAAGAGTGAGTCTCATGCATGGCCTCCTAAAATCCCAACACAATTCATGGCAATACTTCTCTGAGGTCAGTTTCAGAACTCAGTCTCTAAGGGGAATCACACCAGAGTTCAAGCCCAGGTGGACCCAGTCATCCCTTCCATCCGCCAAAAAATGACCACAATTAAAATCAAAACACTCCCACAGGGCCATCATCTTCTTCCATGTAGACACTCATCATAACCTCCAGCTGGAGGTTTCTATGAGCCCAAATAAGCTCACTTGCCCCTCATTTGCCTAAAATCATGATGGCCTGGACACTCTTCCTGTGAACCAGGAATGATCAAATATTTCTGCTGTTAAAGTGTTCCACTTCTCCAATTTGAGGCCTACTGGCTGTAGGGTATAGATTCTTTATGTGATTTGGAGTCATGAGAAAACCCAAGCAAATATGGGCTAGCCTCTGCAGGGATTTCAAGAACTCATTTGACCCAAAGGATCCCTATTCTCACTTTATGGAGGTCAGGAACCTAAAACAAGAAGGCAAAAATATTCATCAACAATGACTGCTCTTTTGGCCATTTTAGTTTTGGAAGCACATGGGATCTTTCTTTAGATCCATCAGGTGCTGAGAATCAAAGCCACAACCTCATACAAGGACAAGAGGCTGATTCAGACACATCTCATTCCAAATCAATTAAGCAAAGAGCCACAGGTGATGTCCATACATTTCCATATGAAAACAGTTTTCTTCAGGCTACACAAAGGGGTGGCCTGAGGCAAAGACCTTCCTGACATTCAGGGTAATAGAAATAGAAGTAAGCAAATGGCCCAAAGAAGGGTTTCTCCACTGAGACTTTACTGGTCACACTGAAATCTGAGTTTTCTTAGATGCTCCCATTCCCTTCAGCAATCCAGTACATGGCCATGTCACAGAATCTTGTGGTGTTACATATTTGGGAAACAAAACCATGAGCCTATTCTGGAGAGTGGCCAGAATTCACGAAGAAAACAGGAACTCTAGAAGATAGTAGATGTTGCCCATCCATAAGGCAAGCTGCAGTCCATTCATTAATTGGGCAGTATGAATGCGGGGAAGCTTTCAAGTAGAGACAACACATCCATTGATGCATTCTCTTTTCTAATGTCTACAACCATGGATACAGTGGGATACACAGACCTAGAAACACTCACCATGTCAAACGACTTACTAGAAACAGTCCACTCCAAACCAAACAAACCACTTTTCCTACCTATTCTCAGAACATGAGAAAAAACCACAAACTCACACCTACAACGGCAAAGGCACTTACTTCCCCCAAATAGGTCTGTGACTATCCGGAGTGTCTTCTGACTGGTGGGCCATATTATGTTCCCCCAAAATGGCCTGTCCTGTTTCAGATCTGGTCTCCTTGTCCAACTCTGTGAAGTTGTCAGGAGCCAAAGGTGAGCCACTACCTGCTTTCTCAGGAAAGGCCCCTCATCAGAGCTCTGCTGGCATTTTTCCATCCTCACATCAGTAGGTACCAAGAAAGACTGACTATGTCTTTGGGAAAAGCAAACAAGTTAGCCCACTGGAACTGGGAGTGGGACTGGCTCTGGGTGCCTTCCTTCCTGGATCCCAGGTTCAGAGAATTCCATCACCAAGGAAGTGAAGTGAGGTCACTTCTTTCAGGAACTGAATATGGTCACTACCTTGGTAACCACTTTGTGCTAACAGTTGCATCCAGGGTTCCCATGAGATGGAGGCTGCCCCAACATCCTGTGACACATTCAGAAGTTAGAATGGTATATCAACCATAGGCACCAGGGAACAGCTCTCCACAGAGGCCTGGTTCAGTCCATCTTCTCTTCATTAAGAAGAGAGAGGCTGATTCAGACTATCAATTAATCCTGACCAGGTTGTTTGCCATGGAAGATGACTATTGCTCTCTCAGGTCCTACATAGCTGCCTATATATTGTGCAAGGATCATTTCTCCATGGATCTTTGATGTTCTCAGCAGGTGGAAGATCATCTACATTCCTATATTGTAAGACTCACACTGTCCCTGCTCTTAAGTAAGTTATACTGAGGGAACAGTGTATGGTTAGGGTTAATAAAATGTTCAATTTGGGTTACAAATCATTCTGCGGGATGAATAATGGTATTGGCAAAATGCGATATTTACAAGAGTATATATCTGAAACATAAGTATGAAAGCAGAAATCTAGGTAAGATTTGAAGCCCAGAAGGGCATTGGGGACTTGAGTGGGATACTTAGCTTTGAGTAATGTGCAGCACAGATGTCTCAGATAAATCAATATACACTGGCATCGTACCTTGTACCTTGGATATTGAATGTTGAAGAGAACATCCAGTCAAAAACTGATAGTCGGTCGGATTAGGAAGGTAGTTGGTACGTTTAGAAAGAAGAGTGAGTATAGGATTTGGACCAAAAGTTCTTTCGCAATAAGATTTCGGGTAGAGAGTGTATGTAAATGTAAGCACATGTGAAGAGTCAGTCACAATGATGAACTGGGGAAAAATATAGGAAAGCAGATATCAATAGAGACATTAGGAAATCAAGCAAAGTATAAATTGTGTGATAGGGTTAGACATTTTCAACAGGTTTGAAGTTGAATATATAATCTTAAGAAGAAACAAATATGTAGTCAAAAATAGAATTGATATTTGAGAGCATTAGGCAACCTGGACATGGATGTTTTTAGTAATCCATGCTCACTTTCCATTTACGCTTTGGTACAATTGTAAGTGTGACCTTTGCTTTTTGTGTCCAGAATATTTCTGTAATAAAATGTGTATGTAGATCAGGTGAAAAGAGTATTTCTTCCACCAATTCTGCGAGCAATATTTTGAAGACTTACAAATTAGTATGGGGGTACAAATAGGTGTACCCTGTTTCAATGAATATAGACATAATGCATGAATAGACCATACTGTGAATAAATAATATAACTGGATCCACTTTAAATAATGGATTGAATAAATATCTGAAAATTTATAAGAAATTTTATATTGATATGCAATCATTCATTCCAACCAGTTATATATCTAACGATAATCTTAGGATTATGGTTTATCATGAAGGGTGTGTGAGTTTTGGTTCAAAATTGATTATGGAAATCGAAAATAATATATTTGGAAAAAAGTCTCATGAATAGACCAGTCAAGAAACATAGAGGAATACATGTGTTCTGGAGCAGGAAGTGATTGAAAGTGAAACAAATGCCTATAAATTTGCTAACTAGTGAATAAAATATATATACTGAGATTTGCATAAACTGAAGAAATAGTAATGTGCCAGTGTGGAATAAAAATTAATGTCAAAATACACATCATGTCCCATAGGAACCTACATGCATTGATGTTAAACTGGGTCAGTTAAAGTAGACATATTAGGATTTGTATGCACCTTTTACTGAAGTTAGTTTTCAGTACTAGGAAACAAATAAGTATTTCGGGTGGATGAATATTTCTAAGAATAATCTTGTGAAAAGTTGATTATTAATCCACATACATGAACATGAATGAATTTAGGGAGTGTATATAAGACACATATATTTCATATTTTTAAAAATATGGAGAGTATATATATATATATGTATATATATACACATATATATACACACACACACACACACACACACACACACACAAACACAGACATTAAAAAGTAGCAATATATATGCCAATCGAAATTCATCATGAAATATATATCATAAAGATGCAGAAACATTCATTTTAGTGAACATGGGTTTATGTATAATGTTGTTCAACTGGGAAGCTCACCCATAGGTTGAATTTTCAGTTCCAACAGCGTTTAGGAGGAGTGATCACTTCTCACACTTTGTATCTGCTAAGTCATATACCTCACAAGGATGTACGTGTGATACCTTGTAGGATTCTATTGGTGCATATAAAAATACATGTGCTGAATAAGCTCCAGAGAATGGGAGACAGTAATTCACATATTTGTTAACATTAAAAACACATGGAGAACTATTTCAATTAAATATTGAATAGATTTATAACACCTACCCTTTATCATGCAAAAGGCAAGTCCAACTCTGAACTGCAAGTATTTATGTACTGTTTGGGTTATTTTCTTCCATCATATTTGGATTAGTAGTCAGAGTCTAGTAGAATATGGGTTAGTGTCAGGGATTCAGAATTTCAAATGGAAAATAGAAAAATTAATCTTCTGACTCTCATCCAGAACAATGCCTTGTCATTACTTTCGCCCCAAGGGAGACACAATTAGAGTAGAAGAGTTACAAAATCTGTGATTACATTTCTGGAATAGAAAATGCTCAGGAGTGCACAAACTTGGAGGTGGAATAGGAGTTTCCAAAAGTAAGGACAGGGTACACACTCCACAAACATGAAGCTCTGCTTGCCTAAAACTTCTTGAGAAACTGCCAGTGAAATTGGGCACTGAAATATAGGTTGTTGTCAGGAGTTAAGCTTCCTTTGTAGTGAGACCCTCAAAGCTGTGTCTGCATCTATGAGACCTGGAGGACAACATTTCTTATTTTCCAATGAACACGAGGCAGCAGTGCTGAATTCTCTCTTTGTAGGTAAACTGTGGGCACTGGGGGCTTATTGTCTCCCCGTGTGGACTGTGAAACCATTTGGTCATCCTCCACTTTTCGTGGTGTTTCTTGCTGCTGCACTTGGAGTTTGGTTCATGCTTCACGAAATACAAGGAGTTCAACTGGGAAACAGTGCTTGAGGTAGTTCTGTCACGTGTGGTGGGTCAGGGTCTGCAAGAAAATTCACCAACCAGGCTTCTATCTCTCAAAGATTGCCCGCTTGTCCATAGCAACCTGATTCTGAACATTGCCCTGAAACTACGCCATATAACAAGATGCCTTTACATATAAGGGTCTGATGTCTGCACTCTGTCAGTTACAAGCCATTTGGAAGCCAATGGCAGATCCAAATGGCCCCACCATGATGTTTTATCACACACCTCTCCACCACTGCTCTAGGCACACTACTCAGCAGGCTCCAAAATACTGGCTTCTCTGTTCTAAACAAATTTCATGAAACCCTGTCAATCAAGGCACTGTCTGGTACACTCATGGTAAGCAACAGGACATCGAAAGTTTCTGCAGTTCCACCTGGTCATGGAAATTTCAAAAATTTCGTGTTATTTATCTAGCCATTTTTCAAGGATGACGTTGGATGCACTGTGGATTTCAATTATTCAGGAACCATTAAATGTATTGAAAGTTCATTTCAAAGAAAATTCTAGAGAACTCTCACAGGCAAGGCTTTCCAAAGAGTGGACAAAGGTCACTTGAAGCCAGGACCATTGAGGTCTACAATGTGAGGTCCTATGTCTTTTGACTCTCAACTATGGCTGCCAAGTCTTTCAGAATAAAATCATGTGATATCCAGGCTGAGATTCCCAGTTCTTTGTGGAAAGCCACCCTGGTCCTAGATCTCAGGTTCCAGGGGCGACTCTCATGCGTGGCCTCCTAAAATCCCAACACAATTCATGGCAATACTTCTCTGAGATCAGTTTCAAAACTCAGTCTCTACGTGGAAACACACCAGAGTTCAAGACCAGTTGACCCAGTCATCTCTTCCAACCACCACACCAATGACTAGAATTAAAACCAAAACACTCCCACATGGCCCTCATTTTCTTCCATATAGTCACTCATCATAACCTTGGCTGGAAGTTTTTATGAGGCACACAGCCCAAGACAATGTCAAAATAAGCTCCCTTGCTCTTCATTTGTCTAAAGTCAGTGTTTCCTGGACAACGTTCCTGTGAACCAGGACTGATCAAAGAGGCATGCCATTAATACTGTTCCGCTTTTCCAATTTGAGGCATACTGACTGTCGGGTATAGTTTCTTTATGTGATTTGCAGTCATAAGAAAACCCAAGCACCTATGGGCTAGCCTCTGCAGGGCTTGAAGAACTCAGTTGACCCAAAGATCCCTGTTATCACTTGATGGAGATCAGGAACCTTACAGAGGAAGGCAAGAGACTTCATCACAATGACTTCTCTTTTGGCCATTTTGGATTTGGATGCACACATGGGATCTTTCTTTAGATCCATCAGGTGCTGAGAATCTAAGCGATAATCTCAAACTGCACTCAGAGGCTGATTCAGACATATCCCTTTGCAAAGCAATTAAGCCAGGAGCCACAGGTGATGCCCATTTATTTCCATTTGAAAACTGTTTTTTTCAGGCATTGGAAATGTGGGGCCTTAGGCAAAGACCTTCCTTACATTCAGGGCAACAGAACAATAGGTAAGCAAAATCCCAAAGCAGATTTTCTCCACTGAGACTTTCCTGGTCACACTGATATCTGAGTTTTCTGAGATATTCACCATTCTCTTCAGCTATCCAGTACATGGCCATGTCCCAGATTGTGGAGGAGATACATATCTTGAACACAAAACCATGAGCCTATGGGAGAGTGGCCAGAATTCAGGAAGAAATCACGAATGTAGGAAGGTAGTAGGTGTTGCCCATCCATAAGGTAACCTGCAGTCCATTCATAAATTGGACAGGATGAATTCTGCGAAGATTTCTACTAGACAGGACACATCTATTGATGCATTCTCTTTTCTATTGTCTACAACCACGGACACAGTGGGATATCCAGACATAGAAACACTCGCCTTCTCAAAGTACTTACTAGAAACAGTCCACTCCAAACCAAACAAACCGACTTTCCTACATATTCTCAAAACATGAGACAAAATCAAAAACACACACACACACACACACACCCACAAAGGCACCTTCTTTCCCAAAATAGGTCTGTGACTATCCAGAGCGTCCTCTGACTGGTGGGCCATACTATGTTCCCCCGAAACGGGCTGTGCTATGTCAGATCTGGTCTCCTTGGCCAAAACTGTGATGTTATCAGGAGCCAGCGGTGAGCCACTGCCTGTTTTCTCAGGTAAAGCCCCTCTTCAGAGCTTTCCTGGCATTTGTCCATCTTCAATTTAGTTGCCAAGAAAGACTGACTCTGTCCTTCTTAAATCCAAACATTTGAGACCACTGGGACTTGGACTGGGACTGCCTCAGGGTGCCTGGCTTCCTGTATCCCAAGTTCAGAGTGTTCCATCAACAAGAAAGTGACATAGGTCACTTCGTCTAGAACTGAATGAGGTCACTGCCTTGGCAACCACTTTGTCTTAACAGTTGCTTCCAAGGGTCCCTGAGATGGATCCTGCCCCTACTTCCTATGACAGTTTCACAAGCTAGAATGGAATATCAACCACAGGCACCCGGGAACAGCTCTCCACACAAGCCTGGTTTGTTCTATCTTCTCTACATTAAGAAGAGAGAGACTGCTTCAGACACATCCCTTCATCCTGACCTGTTTTTTTTTTTTTTTTTTTTTTTTTGTCATGAAAGATGACTTTCGCACTCTCAGGTCCTTCATAGCTGCCTACATCTTCTTTAGGGATCATTTCTGCATGGACCTTTGAGGTTCTCTGCAGGTTGAAGATCTCCTACATTCCTGTATTGTAAGACCAACTCTGTCCCTGCTATTCTGTAAAGTTAGATTGAGGGAACAGTGTATGGTTACGGTTAATAACATGTTTGATTTGGGTTAGGATCATTCTGCTGGATGAATAATGGTATTGGGAACCTGCGATATATATAAGATTATATAGGTGAAATATATGAATGAAAACAGAAATCTCGGTAACATTTGAAGCCCAGAAGGGCATTAGGTCCTTGATTGGGATACTTAGCATTTAATTATGTTCTGCACAGATGTCTCAGATAAATCTATACACAATGGCATAGGACCTGATACCTTGGATGATTGAATGTTGAGGAGAACAACCATTCAAAGAGGGAGAGTCGGTAGGATTAGGAAGATAGTTGGTAGGATTAGAAAAAAGTGTGAGTATAGCATTTGGACAAATAGTTCTTTAGCAATAGGTTTTCAGGTAGACAGAAAATGTAAATGCCAGCACATGTGAAGAGTCAGTCACAGTGATGAAATGGGGAAAATATGTAGGAAAGCAGATATCAATAGCGACATTAGGAAATCAGGCAAAGTATAAAGTGAGTGATAGCAATAGACACTTTCAACAGGCTTGAGATTGAATATATAATCTTAGGAAGTAACAAATATGTAGTCACCAATAGGATTGACATTTGAGAGCATTAGGCAACGTGGACATGGGTGATTTTCATAACCCATACTCACATTCCATTTAGGCTTTGGTACAATCGTAAGTGTGACGTTGCATTTTGTGGCCAGAATATACTGTGATAAAACGTATATGTAGATCAGGTGAAATGAGTCTTTCTTGCACCATTTCTTGGAGCAATATTTTGAAGGGGTATAAATTAGTATTGGAGGTACATATAGGTGTACCATGTATGTATGAATATAGAGATAATGCATGAATAGACCATACTGCGAATAAATAATATAACTTGTTCCAACTTTAAATAATGGATTGAATTGATATCTGAAAATACACAGGAATCATATATTGATATATATACATTCATTCCAACCAGTAATACATCTAATGGTAATATTACGGTTGTGGTTTATCGTAAAGAGTGTGTGAATTTTGCTTCAAAATTGATTATGGAAATCGAAAATAATGTGTTTGGAAAGAAGTCTCATGAAATGTCCAGTGAAAAACAAGGAGGAATACATATGTTCTGAAGCAGGAAGTGATTGAATGTGTTACAAATTTCTTTAAATTTGTGAACTTGTGGATGAAATGTATATTCTATGATGTACAAAAACTGCAGAAATAGTAATGTACCAGTGTTTAATAAAAATGAACGTCCAAATACACATCATGTCCCATAGGAATCTACTTGCATTGATGTTAAAGTGGGTCAGCTACTGTAAAAATATAAGGATTTGTTTGCACCATTCACTGAAGTAACTTTTTAGTACTAGAAAACAAATATGTATTTCAGGTGGATGAATATTTTTAAAATAATCTTATGAAAAGTTTAATATAAAACCACATACATGAACAAGAATGAATTTAGGGAGTGTATAATAGGACACATATATTTTATATTTTGAAAAATCTAGAGAGTATATATATATATATATATATATATATATATATATATATATACACACACACACACACACACACACACACACACACACAAAACACACACAGAGACATTAAAAAGTAGCAATATATATGCCAATTAAAATTCATTGTGAAATATATATCATCCACAGATCCAAAAATATTAATTTTACTGAACATGGATTTATGAATAATGTTCTTGAACTAAGAAGCTCACTCATAGTCTGAATTTTCAGTTCCAAAAGTATTAATGAGGAGTAATCTCTTCTCACACTTTGTATCTGGCAAGTTAGCCACCTCTCAAGAATATACGTGTGATACCAGGTAGGATTCTATATGTGCGTATAAAAATACATGTGCTGAATAGGCTACAGAAAAATGGAGACAGGAATTCACAGATGTGTTAACTTTAAAAACACATGCAGAACTATTTCAACAAAAAATTGACAAGATTTATAACTCCTACCCTATATCATGCAAAAGGCAAGACCAACTATACACCATGCCTCTTCTGAAGTGCTAGTATTTCTATTCTGTTTCGGTTATTTTTCTCCATCATATTAGAATTAATAGTCAGAGTCTAGTAGGGTATGAGTTAGTGTCAAGGATTCAGTATTTCGAATGGAAAATTGAACAATGAATCCAATGTGTATGTAAATATGTGCTACACAAAATTATTCCCACTCTCAACCAGAACAATGCCTTGACAATCCCTTCACCCCAAGTAAGACACAATTAGAGGAGAAGATTTAGAAAATCTGTGAATAAATTTGTGGAATGCAATATGCTCAGGAGCTCACAACCTTGGAAGTGGTAGAGTAGTTTCCAAAAGTATGGGACAGGGTAAAAACTCCACAAACATGGAGGTCTGCTGGCCTAGAGACTTCTTGAGAAACTGCCTGTGAGGTTGGGCACTTGAAAAATATGTTGTTGTCAAGAGCTTTAGCTTCCTTTCTAGGGAGACCATAAAAGCTTGGTCTGCATCTATGAGACCTGGAGGACATGGTTTCTTATTTCCCAATGTACATGAGGCAGCAGTGCTGAATTCTCTTTTTAGATATACTGTGGCCACTGGGAACTAAATGTGTGCCGGTGTGCACTGTGAAGGCATATGGTCATCTTCCATTTTCGTGGTGTTTCTTCCTGCTGCACTGAGAGTTTGGCATTTGCTTCACAAAATACAAGGAGTTCAACTGGGTCACAATGCAAGAGCAAGTTCTGTCATGTATGGTGGGTCAGGTTTTGCAGGAGGATACAAGAACCAGGATCCTATCCCACATATCTTGCCCCCTTGACCATAGCAACCTGATTCTGAACAATGTCCTGAAACCTCTCCATATAACAACTTGCCTTTACATGGAAGGTTCTGCTGGCTGCACCATGTCAGTCACAAGCCATTTGGAAGCCAATGGAAGATCCACATGGCCCCACCACAGATGTTTTATCACATACCTGCCCACCACTGCTCTAACCTACTACTCAACAAAGTCCAACTTACTGGCATCTCTGTTCTACACCATTTACATGAAACCCAGTCAATCAAGGCACTGTCTGGTATATTCATGATCAGCAACAGGACATCAAAAGGTTTTCCAGTGCCACCTGGTGATGGGAAATTCAAAAATTTCATGGTATTTATCTAGCCATTTTTTAAGGATGAAGTTGGAGGCACTGTGAGTTTCAATTTTTTCAGGAACCATTAAATGGTTAGGAAGCTCATTTCAATGAAATCTCTGGAGAACACTCACAGGTAAGGCTTCCCAAAGAGTGGCCAAAAGATCATATGATGCTATGCCCATTTAGGTCTACAATGTGAGGTCCATATGAGTTTTGACTCTCAACTATGGGTGCCAAGTCTTTCAGAATAAAATTTGTGGTATCCTGGCTGAGAGTCTCAGTGCTCTGTGGAAAGCCACCCTGGGCCTAGAACTCAGTTTCCAAGGGCGATGCTCATGCCTGGCTTCCAAAAATCTCAACACTATTCATGGCAATACTTCTCTGAGGTCAGTTGAAGAACTCAGACTCTAAGGGAATCACACCAGAGTTCAAGCACATGTGGACCAAGTCATCTCTTCCAACCGCCACCCAAATGACCACAATTTAAACCAAAACACTCCAACGTGGCGCCCATCTTCTTCCATATAGACACTCACAATAAACTCCACTATGGCTGGAGTTTTCCATGAGGGGCATAGCCCAAGACCGTGTCCAAAATTAGCTCTTTTGCACCTAATTTGCCTAAATTCAGGGTGGCCTGGACACCCTTCTTGTGAACCAGAAGAGATTAAATAGGCCTCCCGTTAATACTGCTCCGCTTCTTCAATTTGAGGCCAAATGACTGTGGGGTTTGGATTCTTTATGTGAATTGTAGTCTTGAGAAAACCCAAGCAACTATGGGCTAGAATCTGCAAGGCTTTGAAGAACTCATTTGACCCAAAGGATCCCTAATATGACTTGATGGAGGTCAGGAAAGTTACAGAGGAAGGTGAGAGGCTTCATCCACAAGGACTGCTCTTTTGGCCATTTTGGTTTTGGATGTACACATGGGATCTTTCTTTAGATCCATCAGGACCTGAGAATCTAAGCCACAGCCTCACACAGGGTAAATAAGCTGATACAGACACATCCTTTCCAAAGCAATTAAGCAAAGAGCCACAGTTAATGCCCATTCATTTCCATTTGAAAACTGTTTTCTTCAGGCTTCACAAAGTGGTGAACTGAGGAAAAGACCTTCCTGACATTCAGGGCAACAGAAGAGTAGGTAAACAAAAGGCCCCAAGCAGGGTTTCTCCACTAAGACTTTCCTGGTCACACTGATATCTGAGTTTTCTGAGATGCTCACCATTCCCTTCAGCTATACAGGACATGGTCATGACACAGAGCTTCGAGGTTGTACATATCTTAAACAGAAAACCATGAACCTATTCTGGAGTGTGGCCAGAATTCAGGAATATAACAGAAACTAAGGAAGATAGCAGGTGTTGCACATCAATAAGGCAAGCTGCAGTCCATTCATAAATAGGGCAGGATGAATGCTGTGAAGCTTTCTACTAGACAGGACATATTAATTGATGCATTCTGTTTTCTAATGTCTACAACCACGGACACAGTGGGATACACAGACATAGAAATTCTCGCCTTGTCAAACGACTTACTAGAAACAGTTCACTCCCAACAAAACAAACAGCCTTTCATACCTATTCTCAGAACATGAGACAAAACCACAAACCCACACCCACACCACAAAGGCACCTCCTTCCCCCAAGTAGGTCTGTGACTATCCGGAGTGTCCTCTGTCTGGTGGGCCTTATTATGTTCCCTGGAAATAGCCTGTTCTGTCTCAAATCTGGTCTTTTGGCCAACTCTGTGAAGTTGTCAGGAGCCAGCGGTGAGCCACTGCGTGCTTTCTCAGGAAAGGCCCCTCTTCATAGCTTTCCTTGCATTTGGCCATCCTTACATCAGTAGGTCCCAAGAAAGACTGAGTCTGTCCTTGGTAAATCAAAATAAGTTTGACCACTGGGACTGGGACTGGGACTGGCTCTGGGTGCCTGGCTTCCTGGATTCCAAGTCCAGAGAGTTCCATCACCAAGGAAGTTAGGTGAAGTCACTTAATTTTGGAACTGAATGAGGTCACTGCCTTGGCAACAACTTTGTCCTAACAGTTGCTTCCAAGGTTCCCATGAGAGGGAGGCTGCTCCTACTTCCTGTGACACTTTCACAGGTCAGAGAGGTATGTCAACCATAGGCATGCAGGAGCAGCTCTCAACACATGCCTGCTTTGGTCCATCTTCTCTACATTAAGAAGAGAGTGGATGATTCAGACACATCCCTTCATCCTGAGCAGGTTGTTTGCCATGGAAGACTTTTGCTCTCTCAGGTCCTTCATACTTGCCTACATCTTCTCCAGGGATCATTTCTACGTGAACCTTTGAGGTTTTCAGCAGGTGGAAGATCCTCTATTTTCCTGTATTTTAATACCAATTCTGTCCCTGCTCTTCTGTAAAATTAGATTGAGAGAACAGTGTATGGTTAGGATTAATAACAGGTTCGATTTGGTTTAGAAAGAAAACTACACGGTTGAGCAAACAGGGTCCTACAGTTAGCAATAATATGAGGAATTTTAATGGACCGGCCATGGCAGATAAAAGCGCAGTTAATCAGGTCACTATGTGAACCAAGACTCAAACCTCCCTTTTGGGGCCTCTGTCTCTCTTTGACGCTCTTCAAGTCATTTTCTTAATTTATTCATAGATTCTTTTACAACTCCAGTATTGTCGGCACAAAAACAACATTCTTCCCTCAATGCAAGCAAAAAGGCACCTTTCTCTCATGAAGAGGAGGTCCAACACTCGCCTGCTTTGTAAAACAACTTCAGAAAGAGAGAGGTTAAAATTCCTGTAAAGCTGTGATGTCGGTTTTTAATGTCTTTAAGGTTTGGCCTATTTCTGCTTCTAATTGTGTCTTTGTTGTGTCTCATGGACTAGCCCACCCCTTAAGCAACTATTATTTCTAATAGGATGGCTAAAGTGAGGGATACAGGTTCCCGCTGGAACCGGGTTGTATGCCCCCCTATTTGATCTTTAAATGAACCTATGTCATGATAGAGAACTCTGGAAAACATCTGCATCATTACATAATTAATCACATATATTGACCATTTTATGAAAACATAAATAATGTTAAAGTGTATAGAATTATACTGTTGTAGGGATGGATAAGGAAAGGGACCTAAGATAGCACCAAACACAGGAAAACAGCCTTATTTGGTTGCATCCGGATTTAGAGGGCATTGCTTCTGTTGTAATCAATTAATCCCCTGAACCCCAAGTTTTGGTAGTTTTAGAATTTGTACCCAACATGTAAGGGAAGTGGCTCAGAAGTTCACAGTCTGTAGAAGTTCACAAAAATCAGTTTTTGTTTCTGTTTTTGTTCCTCTGTTGTGGGCAAGTTAACTTTTCAAGGACACCTTGGAAAGGGAGAGCTTTTTTGTCTCTTTTTTTTTCTCCCTGCCAGCTGTCACCATGAAGCCCAGTTGGTAACTTTTTTATCTTAGAAATGTAGTCATCTCTGTGAAGCCCCAGCTCAAGGCCAGAGGCTTTGTTCACATATTTTGTGAAAACCTAGTAAGGCGGTGTCAAGCTTAGGGGTGTTGATTTTTCCAGCCAGTGTCCAAGTAGAACAGGGCAACACGAAAAGTGGAAGTTTATCTACATTGAACTCTTTCAGAGGGACTCTTTTGCTGAAAGACCTAATGTAAGCCTCGGTGAAGACTTCTGGAGAAGGTTATTTAAGACATATCTATGGACCTGGTACAGAGGGGGAAGACTGGGAAGGCGAGGCTGAGAGCAGCTCCGTGGATCTGAGAATGAGGAAGATGAGATGTAAAAGAATAATGGAAAAGGGGTTTGGGATTTTCCTAGAACAAAACTTGAGCAGTAGAACAGGTAGAGCAGAGGTTAAGATGGGAGTGAGTATTCCAAAAACCCCTGAGGGACTTTAAATTTTTAGAAACCTGTTTTCAGTGATGACAAAGCAACTTTAAAGGCCATTTTTATTACATCTTGGATAGGGGTCTGAGGGCTCTTCTCAGCTGGTTTGAGCTTTGGTTTAGCTTCTTAGAGGACTTGGTGGGACCTAGTGCAGGCACAGACAGAAAAAGAGAGGAGTGAGTGAGTGGAGGGGTACCTCGGTACCTGCTACCTCAGCAAGGGGGCAATGGTCTGAGAACTGGCAGAGGTTTGGGTTTTTGATCTAGTAATTGGAGGTGAGAAATCACGTTGCTGAGGTGGGAGTGACAGCAGAGAGTCTAGAGCAGAAGGCTGAGGGTGAGGAACTATTGGAGAAGCATAGTACAGGATGTGAGTGAAGGAGGGAAAAGGATTCCGCATAGGGAAATTTTCCCCTTTTGAGCACTTGCCGAAGTTAAAAATGTCACGCAGAATTTGAGGATCTAGAGAACCCTCTGGGGGCCATAGCTTTTGGTTGTCTAATTGGTAATATGGCCAATGCTGTGTACTGAATGTGATGAGGAGTTTGGGTTCCACCAGGCAGCCCCGGTATGCTCACATCCCCATGAGTTACACAAGAAGTTGGCTTTTCCCCCACACAGCCATGGCTGTTAGTGGCTTTGATAGTCCGCCGGGCATACATCGTAATCTAGGCTAGCCAACCTGAATCTGGCTCGCGTTTCTGTGCATCCATAATGTTTGTTTCAATTATCTATGGAACGTAAGGGATTTAATGGAACTTTAGTGGGATCCTCTTCATCAGGGTTATCTCAATAGGAAAGACGTATACCAAGCTGAAAAATGTCTGGTTGGAGAGATAGCCACCAGGTCCCTAAGGGGGCTGTATGCGAGATATACCATACTTCTTGTCTAGTAGGATTTCAGATCAGCCTTCACTGCTGAACAGGCTGATGAGGGTTAGGAGTACTGGTGGCCAAGTTGAGAGTCTACAGTGTTGTCCACATAGCGAATACGAAATTTGAAATGGTTACCAGTCTTTTCCAGTTTCCAACCAGAGTCTGGACACAGCGAAGGCTTTAGATGAGAGGCATGGATCCAAAAAGTGATTCTGTCTACTTTTACCGCTGTAGGTGTTATAAGTAGCACCTGGTATGTTCCTTTCCAGCGGGGTTCTAGGAATGACACCTGATGTTGTCTTATGTAGACGAAGTCTCTTACTTGATATTGATGTAGAATCCCCTCGTCCCCAGGTTGGTAGGCAGTGGCCAGCTGTTTCCACAGTTATCACTGAGTTCTTTCAATGGCTTTAAGTCTGTCAAGCAAGGGGTGTGGAAGGGATTGTTAGGCCTTAGAGTTGGGGATTAGGTCCCTTACTGGATGATGGGCATCATAGAGAATTTCATAGGGGGTGAGGTTACACAAAGAAACTGAGGGAGTATTTCTCTCATGAAACAGTGCATAAGGCAGGAGCATAGTCCAATCTTTTATGCCAGTCTCTAAGCTTAATTTTGTTAAGGTCTCTTTAATGGTTCTATTTATTTTTTCTACCTCTCCTGAGCTCTGGGGTATATAAGCATAATGTAACTTACAATTAATCCACACGTGACTTACCTGGGCCATAAACACAAGTCCATTATCAGACCCTATTACCTTAAACAGACCATATCTTGGAAAAATATCTTCCAGGATCTTCTTGAGAACCATTTGGGCCGTTGTTTTTTTTTTTTTTTTTTTCCTGTGTGTGTGTGTGTGTGTGTGTGTGTGTGTGTGTGTGTAAGGCTTCAATCCATCCTGAAAATGTATCTACAAAGACTAGGAGATATTTAAGTCCATACCTTGCTGGCTTAATTTCAGTAATGTCCACTTCCCAGAATTGTCCTGGTCTGGTTCCTCATAGGTGCTTTCCTCTAAGAAACTTGGAAGGGTAAGCATTAAACAATTGACTGACCCAACAGGCTTTTGTTACCGGTTCAGTTTTTTTCTTTCGCTGTGTGTTGGTTAGTGGAAAACTCTGTTCTTAATCCTACAGGAGTGCCTGCAGTTTCTTTGAACCAAGGTGAGTGAGTTGACGTACATTTTTAACTTAGTGTAGGGCTTTCTGTAATTGCAGGCTGAGCTCAGTAAAGTTGAGGCGTTCAGTGTCAGTGTCCTTAGATGTTATCTAAAACTTCCTGTTACTCAGGGGTCCATTGGAATTGGGCATCTCCCTTTAACAGCGGGTATAAAGGAGCAGCTAAGGACGCGAACCCATTTATCCATAACCTGCAAAACCCAGCAATCCCAAGAAACTCTCTTAGTTGTCTGCTGTAAGATGGGGTTGGTATCTGCTCAACGGTTTGTTTTCTGGGCTCAGTGAGCCATCGTTTATCGCCCCTGAGGAAATAGTCATGGAAGGTTACTTCTTGCTGGCAAATTGGGCAATTTTGGCAGAAGCTCTATACCCGAGTTGAGCAAGCTCCGATAATAGTGCTTGGGTCCCAGTTCAGTTTTCCTTGGTGTTGGATGCCAGTAGCAGGTGATCCACGTATTGAAGCTGGGTGACTTCGGGGTGTGTAGTTCTGAAATTGTTGAGATCTCTGTGGAGGGCTTCATCAAAGAGAGTGGGGGAGTTTTTGAACCCCTCTGGGAGTCTAGTCCAAGTTAGTTGACTATACTTTCCAGTTTCTGGGTCTACCCACCCAAAAGCAAACAGCAACTGACTATCTTTATGCAGAGGCAAGCAAAAGAAAGCTTGTTTTAAGTCCAGAACAGTATACCATTTCTGCTCAGGGTTCAGAGTGCTAAGCAGTTTGAACAGATTAGGTACCGTGGGGTGAATGTCCTGCACTCTGTTGTTGATCTCTCTTTGGTCTTTAACAGGTTGATAGTCCCCGGTTCCTGGCTTTTTCTTCTAATAACAGGGGAGTGTTCCAGGCCAATTGACAGGGCCTTAGGACCCCTAAGGCCAGATATTTCTGAATATAGGGCCTTATCCCATCTTTAGCTTTTTATGCTTAGAAGATATTATTTGACATTGATTGGGGAGGCTGAGGTTTTTAACTCCACTGTTATTGGAGGTTGTTTCACGGCCAGGCCTAACACAGCAGTTTTTGCCCAGGCATCTGGGTAATCTGTTATCCATTTCTGGGGTAGCTTGCCTGTTTGATCAGTCTTGGGGGGTGTGAAGAGTGGATGTTTATCTTCTACTAATATAGTTACAGCCGTGACTATAGGAGTTTTTACTGAAGGATTTAGAAATTTCTTTTGGGGGCTTTCAGGGTTAAAAGTTATTTTGGCCCAGAGCTTGGTGAGCAGATCTCTGCCCATCAATGGGTGTGGGCATTCTGGGATTACTAGGAAGGAGTGATGGATTTTTCCTTTCCCCAGGTCCATGGTCCTCTTAGTAGTCTAAGCCCGATATTTACTGCCATTAGCCCTTTGAACTACAGACCTTTTATTTGATAGACGGCCCAATGGGGCCCTAAGGGCTGAGTATACTGCTCCTGTATTCATTTCAAAGTTTACTGGGGTCCCCTACTCTTAAAAAGTTACCCTGAGCTAGGGGAAGGAATCTGAGCCCCAACTTTCTTAGTCATCCTCCAGAGTCAGAATGGCTGGCTGGCGTGTCTGTCTCTTTATAGGGCACTCTTTGGCCCAGTGTCCTTTTTTTTATGGTAGGCACATTGATCTGAGGCCAGGGGTGTCCTCTGGCACGGGCCCAGGTATCCCTTCCTGTCACCTTATGTCTTAATTTCTGGCCTCTTTCTTGTTGTAACCAGGATCTAAGTCAATGCCTTAGTCTTTCTTTTGCTTCTCTCATCATCCCTTTGCTCCCTTTCTTTTTCCCTGTTTCTCTTTTATAGTATTTTTTTTGGCTTCTCTGACTAAATCTCTCTTTTAACTTTTTTTTTTTTTAATATCCATGGCAGCTTCCCCAATTAAGGCCATCATGACAGATGCCTTTTGATCTGCTGCCTGAGGATCGAAAGGAGTATATCTCTTATATGCCTCCATAATTCTCTCTAGAAACATAGAGGTAGATTCATCAGGCCTTTTAATTATTTCTCTTACCATGGCCAAATTAGTTGGTCACCTAGCGGCCCCTTGGATACCCGCTATTTGAGCCTGGCAATAATTGGACATATGCTCCCTATCTTCAAAGGTGTTGGGGTCTCAGTTGGGTTGGTTTAAGGGGAAGCCGGCTTTGATTATGTTGGGAAGTTGTGTTGGTCGCCCATCAAGTCTGAGGATATTTTTTTCTAGCTTCCAGGAGGTTTTTCCTCTCATTCCTCTGTCGTGAAGAGAGTCCCTAGGAGTTGTTATCAGTCATCCCAAGTAGGCAGGTGTGAAAACGTTGGCGAGTTCTCTGAGTTTTTTTAGCCGGGCCAGGTTCCTCTAGGGAAGGAGGGGCTGTGTGTGCCATTGGACAGTCATCTGGAGGGTGCTGCGCCATCCTGGCTTCCTCGAATGGTGGAGAGGCTGAGTAAGCAGCAGGGGAATTACTTACAGGGTTTTGGGGGTTGGGGGACAAGGGCAGAGGATAAGGACGAGTAGAGTCTTGAGACTCAGGGAGAACAGAGGGTGGAGGTTGAGGAGCAGAGAGTTTGAGAGATAGAATCGTAGGGGAAGGAGTAGGAGTGGGTGCAGGGACAAGGAAAGGCTTCACCCATGGAGGAGGAGATTTGCAGAGGTCCTGACAAGTTAAGATATATGGCTATTGATCTGGATGGCTATGTGGCCCCGGCTGAAAGACAATATCTCAGACTTTTCAAATTAGTGCGAAGTAGAAACATCTTTCTAGGGGCCATCCAACTACAAAGGTGGGTTATTCTGAGACACAGAATCTGCCAGGTCTGGTGTTTTAATGAAAAAGAAAGAATCTGAGCCCTTAAGCAGACTTTGGTCCAGTGATTAAGGGTCAGGGACAGAGGCATTGAAGTGCTCTGTCCCATAATGAAATATACACAGACAGTGAAAACAAAGACACACGACACAGACAAGACAAGACAATAAAGACAGACAATGGACGTCCAATACTGAGACCAGGACTGAGTAGCGGGCAAATCCTGATGGGCTGCCAATTCCAAATCTGAAAGAAAATATCACTGAGTCCAGGAGACTATGGTTCCTCGATTTCCTGAGTCCATCCCACAGGAACATGGCCTGTGGCTCTGTGACATGTATGTCAGCCACCGTGGGAGAGAGCTCACGCTCTTTACCAATAGCCATTTTGTCAAACCCTAACCTGAATCCTGAAACCAGAAAGAGGGGCCTTATTTACCCCCAGAGGAGCCCATTGGGGGTCTTTCATCTGCAGCTGCCGGATCTCGCTGGGGCCACCAGAAGTAAAGGTCGGGTGAGCGTCGGTGGAAGAGACCACCAAGAGACTGTCTAATGCAACCTCAAAGGGTTTATTGGGAGTCCGGCATGCAAGGGCTCAGAGATCAGTTGAATAGAGCAGAGAGCCCTGAGAACAGCTTAAGAAGTGCTTATATATTTTCCTTGGAGAGGGCAGGGAGGGAAGTTTATTGATGGTTAAGGGCGAGTGGGCGGTTTGCGTGCAAATGGTTGATGGAGTACATTCTGCAGTTTGCCAGTTGGGGGCAGCACATTCTGGGAACAAGAAGAGCAAACAGTTCTCAAGATTTCAACAGTGTTTTATTAAGCATACAGAAAAACAGGAAGTGACAAGTACCTATTTTATTAACCTTTCAATATAAGTATGAAAACAGAAATCTAGGTAAGATTTGAAGCCCAGAAGTTCATTTGGTCCTTGATTGGTATACTTAGCTTTGAACTACATTCCGTAGAGATGTCCTAGAATTATGGATATACAATGACACAGGACCTTGTACCTTCTCAGAGGTCAGTTCCAAAACACAGTCTCTAAGGGGAATCACACCAAAATTCAAGACAAGGTGGACCCAATTATCTCTACCAACCGCCACACAAATGCCCACAATTAAAACCAAAACACTCCCAAATGGCACTCATCTTCTTCCAAATAGACACTCATCATAACTTCTGGCAGGAGGATTCCATGAGAGGCGCAGCACAAGACAGTGTCCCAAATAATCTCCCTTTCCCCTCATTTGCCAAAATCAGAGTGGCCTGGACACCCTTCCTGTGAACCAGGAGTGATCAAATATGCCTGCCATTAATACAGCTCTGTTCTTCAATTTGAGGCCTACTGTCTGTGGGGTTTAGAGTCTTTATTTGAATTGGATTCATAAGAAAACCCAAGAACCTATGGGCTAGCATCTGCAGGGCTTTGAAGAACTCAATTGACCCAATGGATCGCTTTTCTCACTTGATGGAGAGACTTCATCAACAATGAATGATTTTTTGGCCATTTTGATTATGGATCCACACATGGGATCTTTCTTTAGACCCATCAGGTGCTGATAATCTAAGCCACAGGCTCACACAGGGCCAAGAGGCTGATTCAGACACATCCCTTTACAACGCACTTAAGCAAAGAGCCACAGGTGATGCCCATTCATTTCCATTTGAAAACTGTTTTCTTCAGGCTTCACAAAAGCGTGGCCTGAGGCAAAGAACTTCCTGACATTCAGGGCAACAGAACAATAGGTAATCAAAAGGCCCTTTGCAGGGTTTCTCTACTGAGACTTTCTGGGTCACACTGATATCTGACTTTTCTGAGATGCTTGCCATTCTCTTCAGCTATCCAGTACATGTCCATTTCACAGTGGTTGGAGGTGGTACATATCCTGGATGCAAATGCATGAACCTATTCTGGAGAGTGGCTAGATTTCAGGAAGAAAACAGGAACTTAGGAAAATAGCAGGTGTTGCCCATCGATAAGGCAAGCCCTAGTGCATTCATAAATTGGGCAAGATGAATGCTGGGAAGCTTTCTACTTGACAGGAAACATCCATTGATGCATTCTCTTTTCTAATGTCTACAAGCACGGACACTGTGGGATACACAGACATAGAAACACTCGCCTTGTGAAACAACTTACTAGAAACAGTTCACTCCAAACCAAACAAACCGACTTTCCTGCCTATTCTCAGAACATGAGATAAATACCACAAACACACATCTACACCCACAAAGGCACCTCCTTCCCCAAGTAGGTCTCTCACTCTCCAGAGTATCCTCTGACTGCTGGGTCATACTATGTTCCCCCAATATGGCGTGTCCTGTCTCAGATCTGGTCTCCTTGTCCAACTTTGTGAAGTGTTCAGGAGCCAGCTGTGAGCCACTACCTGCTTTTTCAGGAAAGGCCCCTCTTCAGAGAACTCCTGGCATTTGGCCATCCTCACATCAGTAGGTACCAAGAAAGACTGACTCTGTCCTTGCTAAATTGAAGCAAGTGAGACACTGGGACTGGGACTGAGACTGACTCTGTGTGCCTGGCTTCCTGGATCCCAAGTTCAGAGAGTTCCATTACCAAGGGATTGAGGTGAGGTCTCATCCTTCAGGAACTGAATTAGGTCTCTGCCTTGGCAACCACTTTATCCAAACAGTTGCTTTCAAGCGTACCATGAGAAGGAGGCTTACCCTATTTTCTGTGGCACTTTCACAAATTAGAATGGTATATCAACCATAGGCACCAAGGAACCGCTCTCCACGAAGGCCTGATTTGGTCCATCTTCTTTATATTTGGAAAAGAGCCTTTAGTCCAGGGAGCACTACAGTGAACCTCTGCACTAAAACTATTAGCAAGCACCTGATGGAGGAGGCCTCCATAGGTAAGTGGCTCCTTTATAACATCTGATATCCAGTTAAGGGAGATCTCTTCTGATGACAGAGATGTGGCACGGGGAGGCTCACATATACTTCTGTGCAGAACAGTAACGAGAATCATTCTGTCCTCTGTTCTGTTCTGTAGGGAATTCCTCTGGAACTGTAGAGAGGTGCCGATGAGCACGCACGCGCTCCTACCCTGGAGCTTTAGCAAGATGTTGCACTGTTCCCCTGTTTCTGTGTTTAGCCACCGGGTTTCGGTTTATTTGTGTTCTGTGATCTATTTTTTGTTTTTTTGTTTGTTTGTTTTTGTTCGTTTTGTTGTGTGATTTTGGTGGTAAAAACTTAAGTATATTGGACATGAAAATCAGAAATAAAGAGAGTAAGCCTGACACCCCTTTGGACTGTGTTTTAAAGAAATGCAATGAACTTTATCCCCCTTTGCGAAGCAGGATGATAGAAGCCCCTAGCTGGCTGCCTGGAGCACACCCATTGCAGAGGGAAATGCCTGCTGGGGACCTAAGAACAGAGTATCTCCCAGGTTAACAAGTGAAACTCCTTTAAAACTCCTTGTCCCTCCAGATAAAGAGAGTCACAACTTTGGCAGAGTCCCCTGTGTTTCTCCTTTGTTAGCCAAGCAATAAACCTCCTTTTTTTCTTTTTCTCAAAACCCAGTCCTCATTATTAAATTGGTATTAATTGCCTTCAAGCTCAGGAACCAAACTTTAAGTTACAAATCTTGTACCCCCCCTCCGCCCCGAAACTTTGTGAGACCTATCTACTGAAATGTTAGGAGATAGAGCATGCTTGGTGTGGAACTGAATCAGAGGAGCTAATCCTGTATGTAAAAGGAGAAACTGAGGGACTCCCAGCAGCTGCCAAAGCCCTGTTGATTCAGGGAATTACCTCCTTCCTTCCCTGCACTGTAAGGATTATGCCACCTCTGTCTTGTTAAAAAAAGAGAAAAAGAAAAAGGGGACACTAAATGCAGTAAAATCACCATGGAGACACTTTATTTTACATTTCAGGTTGCCCCTCTGTGAAAACATCTGGTCCCCTTGTGGGGACAGCTATGGTCCCACTGGTGTACGAGATTTTTCTCTTATCTGCTCTGGTTTAAAGGGTTCTCTCTGACAGCCATAGTCTGGACCTCCTTTTGGTCTGTATTGTGTCTTTGTTTCTGGCCCTTTAAGGCATGTGCAATAATGTGTTGATATTATAAATTGTTTTTTGGGAATGATCTTAGCTGAATGTGTGTCGAAATGATGATGTTTTATTTTGACAATCTGGTATCTGAATGGGTTTTTGAAGCATTGCACAATCTTGCAGTTAAAAGTCGGGTTTAGGTAATTGTTTAGTTTATGATTTCAGATAATTCATGCCAGAGAACTTAAATACTTACAATGGATAACTGAAGAACTCTACTTCCAAGTTGGCAAGAAACTTCCCAATCATACAGTCTTTTTTTTTCACCAATTTTGAATTGGGAAGCCTGGGAAAATGTCACTGTGTGTACCAGTGCATTAATTTGGACATGGATAGTAAATCATAGTATGGTGTCTGTTGACCAAACAAGATGTAAAGATATAAAATTTTGTGAATTGTATCTTAAACTTGTATCATAATTTTCAACATCCGAACCTAAAAATTATGGTTAAAATGCCTTAGTCCTGAGATGTCTGTTCAGAATAGCAGTTTTTTTCCTGCTGCTTCCAGACCTCAGCCATGACTTATGTTGAAATGCAAATGAAAGAAGCCTGCAAGCTTTGTAGGAGACTGATTTGAGATCTAAGGGAAAAAAAGGTAAATTGTATGGTATTTTCTAATTACTGGCAAGTCATTTTTTCTAGGACTCTTATTTTTTCTGAGATACTTTATGTTTTTTGACCTCGTGATTTTGAGCATACAGACCTAGGTTAATGTTTTTCTGATCAGTTCTATCTTTGACCAACTGTGGACTTCTTGAAACATTCAATAAAGATTTCACCTGCGAAATGCTACGAGACCTTTACTATTATTATGTGTGCACAATTTTGTTATGTGTTGTATGTCTATATATACATATGTCCGTATATCATATATATGATACATAAATTAACATATATAAGGAGCGCTCATAAAAAAAAAGCGCTCATAAAAACAAATTTTAAAAAGTGGATCCAAAGATCTTTAATTCACGTGATTTAAATGTTTCAATTTAAATTGGATAAAGAGATAAAAACAAATGTCTTTAAATTTAAGCTTACAAAGTTTTCTAGGTGTTCAAACATCTAACAAAATATTAACATCTACAAAATGTCTAATATGCCTTGGCTCTAGTACCTTTCCTTCAACATAAAAATGGTTTACACTGTTCAATACGTTTCTCTAACTTTTTGATAAATAAGTAAAGTAAATTTGATATGGGATTACTCATTCATGAGTACTTTAGTTAGATATCTGATTGATTTACTAAGATCTGTATTTTTTTTAGTAAACTCTGTGTAAGATTGTAAAAATCAGTCATGTGTTAATGAGGCAAAAATTTCTTAAAACATAAGTTTACCCATAACATTGAGTTTATTAAGATTTATGTTTTCTAGAGCAAGCAACCATAAAAATTAAACAACTGATTAAATAAGAACTGTTATTTTAGAGCACTGTACTGCCATTTCTTTAAAAGCCAAACTTGATTAATGTAGAAACATAAATGTAATTGTTATGCTATTAATGTTTTCATATCTTACAGGTATGCAAGTCTGTAAGGTAGAAACCTTAAAAGAGCATTATATCAAGCTGGTACTCTGAAGTTGTGTGGTAAAAAATATATTGTGGATTTATTTACCTCTTATCAATAAGATATGTAAATTTTTATGTTACTTTTTACATTGGGGAACAATTTAAATGTATTTTTAAGTTAATTAGAGCCTAATCTTTGTAAAGGTTAAAAACTTTCAGCATTTCTTTAATTCATGTTTTAAATGTGATATCATATGGTGTTAGCTAATGTTCATGTGACCTCAAACAATTTATGTAAACTTTGTCAAAAGATATTTAAAAATAAAGATCAGCTTTAGAATTAAAATACTTAAGATTTATAAAGAGCCCTGCCTTACCTGAGATAAGGCTGCGTGTCCCATCTTACTACATGTGAGAATGACTATGAAACATGTAGGTCAGATAATATTTCTTTAAAGTTATGTTAAAAAGTTTTTTTTTATTGTCAATATTCCTAGGATCTCAAACAGGGGATATAATGTATAACTCAGCCAAAAAATTCAGGGAAGATATTACACGAACTAAGTATTTTTACTTTTGTTAATTTTAGTTTGAAATTTTCTTATAAGTGATCTAAAGATTCCCTGTTAGTGTTTTACAAATGCGTTGCTTTAAGAACACAACATGGGTTTATTCAAGATAATAAGTCATCAACTACAATACAGACAGAATAATACAGATCCCAATTAATAAAAAGGTAATTATAAAGTTATAGACATTAAAGCCCAGTACTCTTAATATAAGGCTGTTAAAATTTATTTGCTGGATGTTTAAGATTAGGATTTAAAATTAATGTTAAATGAAAAGGGCCAAGAAAACCAATATTTGGCTCTTGCCCTCTGAGTCAGTCTGAATTCAGGGAACAGGGGACTTCTCTAAAGAGCTTTGCAACTCTGAGCCACATAACCTCCTGATCAGGGAGATTAATGAGACCACTGGAGAACAGAAAGCCAATCAGTGCATTTGTTACAAAGAGGAGAGTCATCAGAGAAAGGAGACATCCCTGATTCTTCTGAGGGAAGCCAAATGGTCAAGCAAGACCTGGACCTACCTAGCGCAAATGGCACTAGCAGAACTGAGAATCTCCTCTCAAGTTTCCCCAGAATTGATTCCCACAAAAGCTCAGCTGACTGTTAACAATAGATAGAAACAAAAGTCAGTTTGACTGCTTCATCTTAAACACTTAGCAAAGACAGTTAAGACCAAAATACAGCCACTCCTGGGCATATTAAATAATAATAATAATAATAATAATAATAATAATAATAATAATAATAATAAAATTTTAAGGTATGCACTTTATCTTATCCTCCCAAAACAAGTAATACTGGAGGCTACAAAGAAGGATTCTCACACAGGAATGCCTAATACTTATAAAAAGAGACTATCAAGAAGAGCTGCCACAGGCAGAAGTTTTCAGTTTAAGACCTACAGATATTCCTAACCTACAAAGGTAGGCGTGGTGTTTGCTAGTACAATTATCCAGCCCTGAGTAACAGAATTAAAGGTTTCTCTATTAGACGCAGAGGTCATACTAGTAAAAGGATTTTACAAGATCAGATGACATTAAATTATTAAACTGTGTCTTATTGGGAGGGCCAACTGTAACACTTAAAGTTAAATATTAAGTTGACAGTCCTGATAACTGGGGATATTAAAGACTGGTGAGGGAATTTCTATACAGTGACATGTTCTAGCTGCTGCAACATTTATCCAGTACTCGTGGTTTTTGTTTCACTCATAGAAGAACCCATTCACAGATGACTTTACAACCTGTTCTTCCCCAACCTGACTTCAAACCGACCTGACTTCTAAAAGGCAACTCATGTCTCTCAACTGACTTCTAATAGGCAACTCATGTCCCTCACGCCGAGCCCACTCATGTCACCCTGTCTCAGGACAGAAGAAGAAAAAATTAGTGATGCCACTCTTCTTACAACAATGGAGAGAAAGATAAATAGACTATCAATATAAGTAATTAAGAAGGGTAAAATCAGCGAGATCGGTTTTGGGTGAGTTCTAAAAATTTGGAGACTCTTACCTGAAGGATTAAAATTTCCTCAGTTCTCTTCCCATAATCTATCAAAGATTTGAAAGGGACACAGAGAAAAGGGGGGAATTGTAGACCCAACCTGATCTTTTATTAAAATTGGGAGCCATCATGCCACAAAGCCATGAAAAGATAATTTTGGCTTTACCATTAATTACTTCAAATTCTGAACCTGCGTGGAATGCCTGCCCGCACCTTGAACTCACACATGCCTGGCTCTCTGACCAGATAGCAGCCCTCTCTGAAACTTTAGTGACACATCATAAATATTTGCCTTCTCTGGCAAGACAACAACCCTCTCTGAGGCTCTAATGGTCCTCATGAATTCTCATGTAGGGACAGCAAAAAAATTGTAAACTACCTTTAGTGTGATGTTTATCAGAGTTCTGTTATCTGTAACCCCCCTTTTGTGTAACTTTCTGGGCTATAAAGCTGGGCTGTAGGAAAGCTGGGGTTGCTGTCTTGTTCCCTTCGTTTTGGGAGGGAGACGCAGCATGGCCGGTGGAAATAATAAGCTTAATTTTATTTGATTTTAATTTGAGTCAGTGGTCTTTTCTAGCGTCCTGGTCTAACAGGTAAACACTCCAAAAACATGGAGCTCTGCCGGCCTAAAGACTTCTTGAGAAACTTCCTCTGAGTTTGGGCACTTGAAATATATGTTGTTGCAAGGAAATTTAGCTTCCTTTCTAGTGACACCATAAAAGCTGGGTCTGCATCTACGTGACCTGGAGGACATGGTTTCTTGTATTCTAATGAACATGAGGCAGCAGTGCTGAATATTCTATTTGTAGGTAAACTGTGGCCACTTGGTGCTAAGTGTCTCCCCGTGTGAACTGTGAAGCCATTTGGTAATCCTCCACTTTTCGTGGTGTTTCTTGCTGCTGCACTGGGAGTTTGGTTTTTGCTTCATGAAATACAATGAGTTCAACTGGGACCCAGTATTAGAGGGAGTTCTGTCACTTGTGGTGGGTCAGGGTCTTCAGGAGAATGCAACAACCAGGCTTCTATCTCACAAAGCTTGCCCCTTTGTCCATAGAAATCTGACTCTGAACTTTGCCCGGAAACCTCTCCATATAACAAGAAGGGTCTGCTGGCTTCACCATATCAGTCACAAGCCATTTTGAAGGCAATGGAAAATCCTCCTGGCCACACCACAGCTGTATTATCACACACCTGCCCACCACTGCAAAAGGCCCACTACTCAGCAGGGTCCAACTTACTGGCATCTTTGTTCTACACCATTTTCATGAAATACCGTCAATCATGGCATTCTCTTGTACACTCATGACCAGGAAAAAGACATCCAAAGGTTCTCCAGTGCCACCTGGTTAAGGGAATTTAAAAATTTTTATTGTATTTATCTAGCCATTTTTCATGGATGAAGTTGGAGGCACTGTGGGTTTCAGTTCAGTAGTGAGACACTACCTGCTTTCTCAGGAAAGACCCCTCTTCAGAGCTCTCCTGGAATTTGGCCATCCTCACATCAGTAGTTACCAAGAAAGACCGATTCTGTCCTTGGTAAATCCAAACATGTGTAGCCACTGGGACTGTGACTGGGAATGCCTCTGGGTGCCTGGCATCCTGGATCCCAAGTTCAGAGAGTTCCATCACCAAGAAAATGATATAGGTCACTTCCTTCAGGAACTGAATGAGGTCACTGCCTTGGCAACCTCTTTGTCCTAACAGTTGCTTTCAAGTGTCCCAATAGATGGAGGCTGCCCCTACTTCCTGTGACACTTTCACAAGTAAGAATGGTATATCAAACATAGGCACCCGTGAACAGCTCTCCACACAGGCCTGGTTTGGTCCATCTTCTCTACATTAAGAAGAGATAGACTGCTTCAGACACACCCCTAAATCCTGACCTGTTTTTTTTTTTTTTTGTCATGAAAGATGACTTTTGCTCTCTCAGGTCCTTCATAGCTTTCTATATCTTCCCCAGGGTTCACTTCTGCATGGACCTTTGAGGTTCTCAGCAGGTGGAAGATCTCTTACATTTCTATATAAGACCAACTCTGTCCTTGCTTTTCTGTAAAGTTAGATTGAGGAAACAAAGTATGGTTAGGGTTAATAACATGTTTGATTTGGGTTAGGAATCATTCTGCAGCATGAATAATGGTATTGGGAACCTGCAATATTTATAAGTTTATATAGAGGTGAAATATATGTATGAAAACACAAATCTAGGTAAGATTTGAAGCCCAAAAGGGCATTGGATCCTTGATTGGGATACTTCACTCGGAATTATGTTGTGCACATGTGTCTCAGATAAATCTATACATAATGGCATAGGACCTTGTACCTTGGATAATTGAATGTCGAAGAGAACATCCAGTCAAAAAAGGATACTTGGTAGGATTAGGAAGATAGTTGGTAGGATTAGAAAAAAAGAGTGAGTATAGGATTTGGACAAAAAGTTCTTTAGCAATAGGGTTTCAGGTAGACAGAAAATGTAAATGTCAGCACATGTGAAGAGTCAGTCACAATGATGAACTGGGGAAAATATGTAGGAAAGCAGATATCATTAGAGACATTAGGAAATCAGGCAAATGATGAAGTGATTGATAGGATTAGACATTTTCAACAGGCTTGAGGTTGAATACATAATCTTTGGAAGAAACAAACATGTAGTCACCAATAGGATTGACATTTGAGAGCATTAGGCAACCTGGACATGGGTGATTTTCATAATCCATACTCACATTCCATTTAGGCTTTGGTACAATTGTAAGTGTGACTTTGCATTTTGTTGACAGAATATATATGTAGATCAGGTGACATGAGTCTTTCTTGCACCATTTCTGGGAGCAATATTTAGAAGAGATATAAATTAGTATTGGGGGCACAAATAGGTGTACCATGTGTGAATATATAACATAACTGATTCCAACTTTAGAAATTGGAATAAATTGATATCTGAAAATACACAGGAAATGTTATATTGACATACATACATTCATTCCAACCAGTTATACATCTAATGGTAATATTAGGGTTGTGGTTTATCATAAAGTGTGTGTGAGTTTTGCTTCAAAATTGATTATGGAAATCGAAAATAATGTGTTTGGAAAGAAGTCTCAATAAATAACCAGTCAAAAGCAAGGAGGAATACATGTGTACTGAAGCAGGAAGTGATTGAATGTGTTTCAAATGTCTTTAAATTTGTGAACTTGTGGATGAAATGTATATACTATGATGTACAAAAACTGAAGAAATAGTAATGTACCAGTGTTAAATAAAAATGAACGTCAAAATACACATCATGCCCCTTTGGAATCTACTTGCATTGATGTTAAATTGGGTCAGTTACAGTAGAAATATAAGGATTTGTTTGCACCATTCAGTGAAGTGAGTTTTCAGTACTAGAAAACAAATATGTATTTCAGGTGGATGAATATTTCTGAAAATAATCGTATGAAAATTTGATTATAAAACCACATACATGAGCATGAGTGAATTATTTAGGGAGTGTATAATAGGACACATATATTTTATATTTGGAAAAATCTAGAGAATATATATATATATATATATATATATATATATATATATATATATATATATATATATATATCACAGAGAAACATTAGAAAGTAGCAATATATATGCCAATCAAAATTCATCGTGAAATATATATCATCCACCGATCCAAAAATATTAATTTTACTGAACATGGATTTATGTATAATGTTGTTCAACTAAAAATCTCACTCATAGTTTGAATTTTCAGTTCCAAAAGCGTTTAGGAGGGGTGATCTCTTCTCATACTTTGTTTCTGCTAAGTTAGCCACCTCACAAAAATGTACGTGTGATACCAGGTAGGATTTTTTATGTGCATATAAAAATACATGTGCTGAATTGGCTACAGAAAAAAGGAGACAGAAATTCACATATGTGTTAACTTTAAAAACACATGGAGTACTATTTCAACAAACAATTGACAAGATTTATAACTCCTACACTATATCATGCAAAAGGCAAGACCAACTATACACCATGCCTCCTCTGAACTGCTTGTATTAATATTATGTTTGGGTTATTTGTCTCCATCATATTAGGATTAGTAGTCAGAGTCTATTAGGGTATGGGTTACTGACAGGGATTCAGTATTTCGAATGGAAAATTGGAAAATGAATCCAATGTGTATGTAAATATGTGCTACACAAAAATCTTCCCACTCTCATCCAGAACAATACCTTGACAACACCTTCACCCCATGTAAGACACAATTAGAGGAGAAGAGTTAGAAAATCCATGAATACATATCTGGAATGGAATGCGATCAGGAGTTCACAACCTTGGAAGTGTTAGAGGAGTTTCCAAAAGTAAGGGACAGGGTAAACACTTCAAAAACATGGAGGTCTGTTGTCCTAGAGACTTCTTGAGATACTGCCTGTGAGGTTGGGCACTTGAAATATATGTTGTTGCCACGTGCTTTAGCTTCCTTTCTAGTGAAACCATCAACCTGGGTCTGCATCTATGTGACCTGGAGGACATGGTTTCTTATTTTCCAATGAACATGAGACACCAGTGCTGAATTCTCCCTTTGAAGGTAAACTGTGGCCCCTTGGGGCTAAATGTCTCTAGTGTGGACTATGAAGCCATATGGTCATCCTCTATTTTCGTGGTGTTTCTTGGTGCTGCACTGGAAGTTTGGGATTTGCTTCATGACATACAAGGAGTTCAACGGGGACACAGTGCGTGAGGGATTTCTGTCACATGTGGTGGGTCAGGGTCTGTAGGAGAATACAAGAACCAGGCTTCTATTCCACATAGCTTGCCCTCTTGAACATAGCAACCTGATTCTGAACAATGTCCTGAATCCTCTCCATGTAACAAGATGCCTTTACATATAAGGGTCTGCTGGCTTCACCATGTCAGTCACAAGCCATTTGGAAGCCAATGGCAGATCCACATGGTCCCACCACTGATGTTTTATCACACACATGCCCACCTTTGCTCTTGGCCCACTAATCAGCAGGATCCAACTTTCTGGCATCTCTGTTAAACACCATTTTCATAAAAACCAGTCAATCAAGGCACTGTCTGGTATACTCATTGTTGGGAAAAGTATAAACGGCAGCCATACCCGAGAAAAAAAAACCCAACATGGCGCCTAAGCACTTCTTCTTCCTACATTCTTCTTTTCTGCAGTGGTGCGAAATGTTCCCGCCCGTGTGAACTCTTCTGCTGGCGCCAATTTCAAATCTTGCTGGCCGGGAATCTTAGCCCCAATAAGAACTAATTCCTGGGCTCCGGAGCTGATATCTGAAAGAACTTGCCAATAAACGGATTGCCTGCCATTTATCTAAGCCCTCCCATCTCCTCCTTAGTTCTATATAAGCACACAGCTTTTTGCAATAAAATTGGAATTCTCCCGGTGAAGTGCCTTTGCTTGGGGAGTTCTTTTATTCTGGTGCCCCGTGTGAGGATATGGGTGAGCTCTTTCCAACAAGAGCCCCGTCCACTGCTCTACCGTGGCACTCTGCCCTGGTCTGCTCTTTTCAGACGCAGGCTTCCTGCACTCACCACTGATTTGTTGTATGTAAGCCTCCCCTGACCCCGGCTCGCCAACTCCCTTCGGGCTACCGCTGGCTTTGTGACCATGATCGTCTGTCACACTCTAGACGCCTGGTAGGGGGGAGGGAATTTCTCCCACTAAGACCTTTACTGGTTGCAGTGGACCCTCTGGTGATCCATTTCCCTTTGGGGTGTGAGGCTTCTGAGTTTACATGAGAGGCTCTGTGGTTTTTCCTCCTCTGCTGCTGCTGCCGCTGCTGGCTAGAGTTGCTGTTTCCTGCGGGCCTGCTGTGTCTGGCTGAAGCTGCCTCTCTGCTCGGGGAAAACTGAACTCCCATCCTGGAACTGCATTCTGCTGGAGCCGGAGTTCTGTTTTCATTACTTACTTCTTCTGCTGCGTTCGAAAACTTTCCTGATGTCAGGTTGCCCGTGGCTCCGAACCCATTGGGTCTCACAGATCGCACTTCACTGATGACCATCAGGTAGTGCCCTCTGTATTTCCTCATGACGGCTGGTCATTTTGGGGATGCCCACCTGACCCCCATTCGCCCTGAGCGCTTCCCGGAGTCTGTTCCAGGCCGGGTTTTCTCTTTGTCTCTCTTGCTTACACTTATTCTCTCTCTCTCTCTCTCTCTCTCTCTCTATCTCTCTCTCTCTCTCTCTCTTCCATCTCTCCCTGTGACTGTGGACACCTCTTTATCTGTACATGAAACCTCACCTCTCAAAAGTTTAATAAAAAATCTGGCCACACTCTCCCTCACACCAGACATCAAGCCCAAACTTCTAATCAAATTCTGTACCCAAGATTGGCCTACATATCCACTGGATAATGGCAATCATTGGCCTCCAGAAGGCTCCTTAGATCCAAACCTCCTCTTGGACCTTTTTAATTACTGCCAGCATCTGAAAAAGTGGAGTGAGATTCCCTGTATTGAATGTTTTAGCCTTCTCGCACAGCACCCTGTCTCTGCTCCTCCTGCCCTCCCTCTCAGGTCCTTCTTGCTTGCAAACCCCTCTCTTCCCCTAGTTCTACTCCTGACTTCGCAGATTCTTCCTCATTCGACCCAGCAGATCAACCCCCACCTTATCCCCCAGCCCCAACTGACCCTTCTCTCCCGCAAAATCCTCCTCTTCCTCTGCCTGATTCCACGGATCCTCAACCTTCCATTTCATCCCCCTCCCTTCCCCACTCTTCTGCCTGCTCCACCTCCTCCTCTTCCACAGAGACATTCCATTCCCCTCCCTCTCCTTCCTGTCCACCGCCTGCCTCTTTCAGTCCTCCTGTTACCAGGTCTAAGGGACTCCTTCCCACCCCCAAGACAATCGCACCCCTTCGTCAGGTAGCTGGTCCCAAGGGTGTCATCAGAGTCCACGTGCCCTTCTCCATGTCGGACATTACTCAGCTAGAGAGGAAGTTAGGCTCTTTCACCACTGACCCCACCACTTACATTCGGGAGTTTCAATGGGTCCTGCAAGCATATAGCCTCACTCATCATGACATCTACATGCTCTTGGCCAATAAACTTCTCCCCAAGGAAAGGCAATGGTTCTGGGAGCTAGCCCAAGCCCATGCTGATGAAAATCATAGGACCAATCATAACCACCCACAGGACCTCATGCTGTCCCAGAGCAGGATCCCCTATGGGCTTACAGTCTAGTGACCTTTTTACATCCTGCCTCTTGGCGGGACTGAAAAAGGCCACCCGCAAGGCTGTTAACCTTCAAAAGATGCAGGAGGTCATTCAAAGGAAGGAGGAAACACCTTCAGAATTCCTGGATAGACTAATCAAGTCCCTTCAGCAGTACACAAACCTCGACCCAGAAACCCCTGATGGCCGTCATGTCTTAATGACATATATTCTGGCCCAAAGCTACCCTTACATTAAAGCCAAGCTTAAAAAGTTTGAACAGGGCCCTGCTACTCCTCAGACCAAAATCCTCGCTGTCACTTTCAAGGTTTTTCATGGTAGAGAGGATGAAAGTGAATTCCGTAGGCAGAGGGCTGAAAATGCCAAATTCCAAATGTTGGCCCAGCTCATTCAGAGAAGGCCATCACCATGCCGTCCCAATATGACCCCCCCTGGAGCTTGCTTCAAATGAGGTAAGGAGGGACATTGGACCAGGAATTGTTCTTCGCCGAGGACACCCTGCAACCCCTGCACAAAATGCCATCAAAGTGGACACTGGGGGGCAGACTGCCCAACAACCCAGAAGGGAGGTTGGTCTGCTGCCCAGCAACCCCAGCCTCACCTGGGCTTGGCAGAGGAGGATTGATGGAGTCCTGGGCCTTCCCTCCAGACTATTACCATCAAGAATCAAGAGCCTAGGGTCACCTTCCTGGTGGATGGACGCTTCATTAACTTCCTCTTGGATACTGGTGCCGCTTTTTCGATTTTGAGGGAGTATTAGGGTCCTACCACACCCTCAAAAACTCCTATTGTCAGGGTAGGAGGTAAAAAGATTTTTCCTCAAACCCTCCCCCAATCATGTTATATGCAGCGATCCCTTTTTTCCTTCACTCACTCCTTTCTTGTTATGAGCCATTGCCCCATTCCCTTTCTGGGAAGGGACATACTCTCACTATTAAAAGTCACCATTCACTTATCACCCCACACCTCTCCTACGTCTCATTTCCTCATGATATTCCTAGGGGCAGATACACCTCCTTCATGCACTCTCCCACGACTATCTAAACCATTTAACCCTGAGGTTTGGGACACAATTACACCCTTTATGGCTAAATGCAGTCCTATTCATATTGTCTTACGGGACCCTTCAAGATAAGTTAGTCAACCACAATATCCACTCACAACCACATCCCTCCTTGGATTAGAACCCATCATCCAGGATTTATTATGAAAGGGGTATCTTAGGCCTACACACTCTCCTTTCAACACACCCATTCTGGCAGTTAAGAAACCTAACGTGTCCTACAGGCTGGTTCAAGAACTTCGCCTTGTCAACTCCTCTGTGTACCCCATCCACCCGCTAGTGCCCAACCCTTACACCCTCCTCTCTCAGATCCATGCCACTACTACTCACTTCTCAGTCCTAGATTTAAAAGATGCATTCTTTTCCATTCCCTTGTTCTCAGAATCTCAGGATATCTTTGCTTTTTCATGGACTGACTCTCACACCCGCCATTCTCATCAGCTTACCTGGACTGTCCTCCCACAGGGATTCAGGGATAGCCCCCATCTCTTTGGCCAATTTCTTGCCCAGGACCTCACATCCTTTCACCTGACCTGTCCTGACTCTACTCTACTTCAATATGTCTATGACCTTCTTCTATGTAGTCTTTCTGGAACACTCTCAATCCCACACCGCTCAGCTTCATAAATTCCTAGAAGACAAGGGATATAGGGAGTCTCCCCACAATGCCCAGGTTTCCCAGTCTTCGGTCACCTATCTTGGTTTTTGCCTTACACCCGGGAAAAAGGAAATAACACTGGATAGGAGGCAACTCCTCTGTGATCTTTCAGTGCCCTATACGAAAGCCAAAATACTATCATTCCTAGGATTAGCAGGTTATTTTAGGGCCTGGATCCCAAATTATTCTCTTCTCTCCAAACCCCTGTATGACCTAGCAAAGGGACCCCCTAGTGAATCTCTTGCCTCCTTTCCCATCTACCACTTCCGCAGGCTTCAGCAACTCCTCTTAAAGGCACCTGCCCTTCACCTTCCAGATCTTTCAAGAACATTTCATCTATATGTCCATGAAAAAGGGGGGCAAGCACTTGGGGTCTTAGGTCAAAACTATGGGCGTACATTTGCACCTGTGTCATATTTGTCCAAGCAACTAGACCCTAGCATCCGTGGGTGGGCCCCTTGCTTAAGAGCTCTGGCTACTGGACAAATTTTACACAAAGAAGCCTCTAAGCTGACTTTTGGGGCCCCTTGAACTATCCACTCCCCACATCACTTGAAGGATCTTTTAGCTTAAAAGGGCCTTCAAACTCTCCCTACATCCAGATTTCTGTCCCCCCTCACTTCCTTTCTGGAAAACCCTAATATTATTTTCCTCCCCTGCTCTGCACTGAACCCTGCCTCACTGCTCCCAATGACTCCCATGACTCACATACCAACTCATAATTGCTTGGAAACCTTAGATGATTTCCTCCCCTGTCATTCTTCCATTTCTGAGAGACCACTCAGCAAGCCTGACCTTATCTGGTTTACTGACAGCAGTTCCTTTAGGGAGAACGGAACTCATTACTCTGGATACGCTGTATTTTCAGCCACTGAGATTATAGAGGCCAAAGTTTTGCCTTCAGGAACTACAGACAAGTAGGCTGAACTTATAGCATCCACTCGTGCCTGCCTTCTAGCACAAGGCAAATCCCTCACCCTCTAAACTGATTCAAAATATGTCTTCCATATCTTATTATCCCATGCTGATATTTGAAAGTAGCGAGGCCTACTTACCACCAAAGGTAATGCGATCACTAATTCAGCTTTTATAACCAATCTAATAGAGGCCACTTACCCACCCAGTTGGGAGTTGTCCATTGTAGGTCCCATCAGAAGGACGGCTTTCTTATCACTGAGGGCAATGCCAAAGCTGACCAGGCGGCACGAATGGCTGCTACCACTTTCAATTATGGCCTCCATGGGGGACATATAATGGCCACTTTAGACAGCTCATCTGAAGCCCCTACGTCTTTCAGTAAGAACAAGCATCTTTTCAAGTTCCTTCATACTCTATTCCTTTCGAATTCTCAGTCTTTGATCCTTTTTTTACAGAGTTTCTTTTCCCTCACCCCCTCTGACAATCCATGCTACAGAATATAGCCTCTAATTGTCAGATCTGTCAGCGGACCAACCCTCATACTCCTTTAAGGCCCAAACCTTTCCCTTTCCACCAAGCCCGGGGACACATTCCCGCTGCTGACTGGCAGGTAGACTTCACCAACATGCCCACAGTATGGCGCACTAAATACCTCCTTGTCTTTGTGGACACTTTCTCTGGTTGGGTTGAGGCATTTCCCACTTCCAATAAAAAGGCTTCCACTGTAGCTTCAATCTTACTGACAGACATCATCCCCAGGTTTGGTATGCCCACTTCCCTACAATATGACAATGGCCCTGAGTTTACTTCTAGGATCACACAAAAGGTGTCTCAAGCCCTCTCCTTCAAGTGGCATTTCAACTGTCCATATTTCCCCCAGGCTTCAGGGAAAGTGGAAAGGGTAAATCGTACTCTAAAGGAAGTCCTTACCAAATTGACAATGGAATTAAACATAGACTGGTTCAAACTCCTTCCCTTGGCTTTGCTTCGAATCAGAGCTCTCCCTAAGAAACCATCTTTACTGTCTCCTTTTGAGATAATGTATGGAAGACCTCTTATAACCGCTGGGTTGGTCATTTCACAAGGACCTCTCACCCGAGATTTGTCTTTGCCTCTCTTGCTCCATCTCCTCTCGGAACTCTGGAAATATCAGGACTGGCTTCTTTCGGACCCAGTCTCCTCTCCAAACACTCCTCCCTTAACACCTGTTAGTCTAGTCTATTATAATACCCCAGAGGAGAAAGGGACTCTTGCCGCAAAATGGGAAGGCCCCTATCCTGTCATTCTCTTTACCCTTACCGCCGCCAAACTCTCCTTACCAGACAACTGTCTCACTCGCTGGATTCACATGTCTAGGTTGAAGCCACATTACCAGGAGGCCCCACATGCTGAAGACAGGGCCACCCCAGAGGAACTCCAAGAATCACCTACTGAACCTCCCCTTTACTCCTGCTCTCCACACCCATCTCACCCATTTTAGTTGTGGCTCACACGGTTTTCCTTGCAGCCCAATTCCTCTTAAAGAAGGCACAATGAGCTCTCCCAACACCCTAGTCTTCTCTAACTGCTTGTTTTTTGTGCTCTGCTTATTTTCTGTGCTCTGTCAGGACTGGTCTTTACCCTCCTCACCTACCATGCATTTATTCACTCTTCGGGAACGATACTCAGAACATGGCATGCAGAAGGTCTGCGCAGTGGATGCAACTACTTGCTTCATCCACAACTTCACCTCTATTTCCCTAAAATTGTCACCTTCAAGGACCTTCGTCCCTGGTAGCTGGAACTGGCCTTTCATTTGCTTCCTTTTTGATCAAACAAAAGACTATTGTCATTGGTGGCCTGAGATATATAATGGGTGCCCCTATTGGTCATGCATGTTCCATGATGAACGTGGTAGCTATTCTTACCACTCATTTGGTTACCCTGAAGTGTGGACTTCTAGTTACATAAAGTGGCATAAAGGCTCTTCATCCAGTAACAATGGATGGTATACTTTAGATAAACCTGACCCCAAGGCCAAACGATGGGGCTATGTTGAGTTTGCTGTCTATGCTCGGACAACCTCAGTCAGACCCACAGGGTGGATGACTAATGGCCGCACCCTGATTACGCAACCTAAGGCAACCATCCAGGTAGTCAAACACATTAAGGACTCAGAATCAAAACTTCGAGATCATATCCATAGCTCATCCAAAGAGGATTCAGAGCCTTCAACCCTCTCAGGTCCCCCTCCCACATGGCTCAATTTGCTACACCAAACTTTTTGATTATTAAACTCCACCCCTCTCTGTGCCTACTTCTCAGTGCTTTCTCTGTGCTTCACTTAGTCGTCCACTTCTAGCAGCAGTCCCATTAGGGGCAGGAAATATTCCAGCAAAACCCTAAAATTTCTCTAAAAAGGACAACCCCTACATGTGACTCGTATCCCACTGTGGGAAAGTTATTCCACCAATACTTTATTTCCTTTCATCTGTTTCCACCTGCCAATAATGAATCCTTTACCCGTTTGTTCCTTGAGCTACAGCACCCCATAGAGCCCTGTGTTTATGCAACCTGAACATTTCCTCTGGTGTAATGGGTCTTTAAGTACCTCAACCATCAATGTCTCTGGCGCCTGTTTCTTGGTTACTGTAGTTCCTCAGCTATCTTTGTATACTCCCACCGAATTCTGACAGTTGGCCCTACCTTCCCGCACCCGTAGGGTAGTCTTTCTGCCGGTTCTGGTAGGCCTCATTTTAACAACCTCAGTGACGGGTCTCAGACTCGCTGGTGGAGCTATAGGTCATGCTCTATGGGATCCAATGACCTTCAACAAAAACTGCAGGAAACACTCAATACCATGGCTGAGTCTCTGGGTTCCTTGCAGTGGCAGGTTACTTCATTGGCACAAGTGGCTTTACAGAACCAAAGGGCAATTGATCTTCTCACTGCAGAAAAAGGGGTTACATGCCTATTTCTCAGAGAGGAATTTTGCTATTATGTTAATGAATCTGGGCTAATAAAAAAAAATGTTGTTAAATTGCAGGAATTATCGACCCAATTGCTCAAACCTACCTCCTCCAATCCCATAACGGGGTTCTTCCAATCCTATCTTGACATGTACTTACTACATATCTTGGGTCCCCTTATTTGGATGCTCCTTTTTTGTGCTCTCTTGCCCTGCATAATGAAGTGCCTTCAAACCCAACTGCATAAAATTCCTAATCAAACTTTCAACCAGCTTTTGCTTAGTCACTACCAGCCTCTGATGACCGATGAATCCCCAACATCTCCAAGAGAACAGTTCACTCAGTGATGAAGCTCACTACCAGGCACGATGGAATGCAACGGGTATTAGAGAGCGGGAGACAACGAGCTCGGAGAACCTCTTAATCTGCCATCCTGGATTCATAGTCTTTACCACCTTCTAAGCTTTCTCATGGCCCTTGGCCTCTTCTATGTCAGTCCCCCCAAATGGAACTTCTGCCAAAAATTGACATTTGCTTTAATTTTTATCTTCATTCTCTTTTTATTCGCTCTGATCTTCTTCAGGTGCTGGCGACACCATGTCCAGGCAACGCTTCCAGTATTTCCTTGAGTCTCTGTTACAGGACCAGTGGCTGATACCAACAATCTCTTCCATCCAGGACTGGTTGCATGCCATCGACATCTTTGGCTTCAGGGAACATTCATTGACTTCACCCCTATGAAAATAGCTGTCTATAGCCACTGGGTTTTATTTTTGGCTGCCATGATATCCCCATACCTGCCCCCTGAGCATTCCTCCACTTCTCTTTCTAGGCCCCACACCACCCCCACACAGCAGGAAGCAGCCGGATCTGACAAACGATGCCCCACTTCCTAAGAAAACAAAAAGGGTGGAATGTTGGGAAAAGAGTAAATGGCAGCCATACCCGAGAGAAAAACCCCAACATGGCGCCTAAGGACTTCTTCTTCCTACCTTCTTCATTTCTGCAGTGGCGCAAAAAGTTCCCGCCCTTGTGAACACTCCCGCCAGCGCCAATTTCAAATCTCGCTTGTGGGGAACCTTAGCCCCAATTAGAACTAATTCCTGGGCTCTGGAGCTGATATTTGAAAGAACTTGTCAATAAACGGGTTGCTGCCATTTATCTAAGCCATACCATCTCCCCTTAGTTCTATATAAGCACACAGCTTTGAGCAATAAAATTGGAATTCTCCCAGTGAAGTGTCATTGCGTGGGGAATTATTTCACTCATGTTCAGGAACAGGATATCCAAAGGTTCTCCAGTGCCACCTGGTAATGGGAATTTCAGAAATTTGATGGTATTTATTTAGCCATTTTTGAAGGATGAAGTTGGAGTCACTGTGCGTTTCAATTAATGCAGGAACCATTATGTGGTGAGGAAGCTCATTTAAATGAAATCTCTGGAGAAATCTCACAGGCAAGGCTTCCCAAAAAGTGGCCAAAAGGTCACATGAAGCCAGGATCATTGAGGTCTACAATATGAGTTCCATTTGTGTTTAGACTCTCAATTATGGCTGCCAAGTCTTTCAAAATAAAATCATGTGATATCCTGGCTGAGATTCTCACTGCACTGTGGAAAGACACCCTGGCCCTCGATCTCAGTTTTCAAGGGCGCATCTCATGCGTGGCCTCCTAAAATCCCAACACATTTCATGGCAATACTTCTTTGAGGTAAATTCCAGAACTCAGTCTCTAAGAGGAATCATGCCAGAATTCAAGCCCAGGTGGATCCAGTTATCTCTTCCAACCGCCAAACAAATGACCACAATTAAAACCAAACACTCCCACATGGCCCTCATCTTCTTCCATATAGACACTTATCATAACCTCTGGCTGGAGTTTTTCATGAGGGGTGCAGCCCAAGACAGTGTCAAAAATAAGCTCCCTTGCCCCTCATTTGCCTAAAGTCAAGGTGGCCTGGACACCCATCCGGTGAACCAGGAGTGATCAGATAGGCCAGCTGTTAATACTGCTCTGCATCTCCAATTTGAGGCCTACTGACTGTCAGGTATAGATTCTTTATATGATTTGGAGCCATGAGAAAACCCAAAAACCTATGGGTTAGCCTCTGCAGGGCTGTGCATAACTCATTTGAACCAAAGGATCCGTATTCTCACTTGATGGTGGTCAGGAACCTTACAAATGAATGCGAGAGACTTCATTCACAATAATTGCTCTTTTGGCCATTTTGGTTTTGGATGCACACATGGGATCTCTCTTTACATCCATCAGGTGCTGAGAATCTAAGCCACAACCTCACACAGGGCCAAGAGGCTGATTCAGACACATCCCTTTCCAAAGCAATTAAGCAAAGAGCCACAGGTGATGCCCATTCATTTCCATTTGAAAACTGTTTTCTTCAGGCTTCACAAAGGGGTGGCCTGAGGCAAAGACCTTCCTGACATTCAGGGAAACAGAACAATTGATAAGCAAAAGGCCGAAAGCATGGTTTCTCCACTGAGACTTTCTTGGTCACACTGATATCTGAGTTTTCTGAGATGCTCGCCATTCCCTTCAGCTATCCAGGACATGGCAATGTCACAGAGCTTGGAGGTGGTACATATTTTGGACACAAAACCATGAGACTATTCTGGAGAGTGGTGAGAATTCTGGAAGAAACAGGAACTTAGGAAGGTAGCAGGTGTTGCCCATGGATAAGGCAAGCTGCAGTCCATTCATAAATTGGGCAGGATGAATGCCGGGAATCTTTCTACTATACAGGACATATCAATTGTTGCATTCTGTTTTCTAATGCCTACAACCACGGACACAGTGGGATACACAGACATAGAAACACTTGCCTTGTCCAACGACTTACTAGAAGAAGACCACTCCAAATCAAACAAACCGTCTTTCCTACCTATTCTCAGATCATGAGACAAAACCACAAAATCACACCCACACCCACAAAGACACCTCCTTCCCCCATGTAACTCTGTGACTATCCGGAGTTTCCTCTGAGTGGTGGGCCATACTATGTTCCCCCAAAATGGCCTGTCCTATCTCAGATCTGGTCTCCTTGGCCAACTCTGTGAAGTTGTCAGGAGCCTGCAGTGAACCACTACCTACTTTCTCAGGAAAGGCCCCTATGCAGAGCTCTCCTGGTATTTGGCCATCCTCACATCTGTAGGTACCAAGAAAGACTGACACTCTCCTTGGTAAATTCAAACAAGTGAGCCTACTGGGTCTGGGACTGGACTGGCTCCGGGTGCCTGGCTTCCTGGATCCCAAGTTAAGAGAGTTCCATCACCAAGGAAGTGAGGTAGAACACTTCTTCAGGAACTGAAAGAGGTCATTGCCTTGACAACCACTTTGTCCTAACAGTTGCTTTCAAGAGTCCCATGAGATGGAGGCTGCCCCTACTTCCTGTGACACTTTCACAAGTTAGAATGGTATATAAACCATGGGCACCAGGGAACAGGTCTCCACCTAGCACTGTTTTGGTCCATCTTCTCTACATTAAGAAGAGAGAGGCTGATTCATACACATCCCTTCATGCTGACAAGGTTGTTTGCCATAGAAGATGACTTTTCTCTCTCAGGTCTTTCGTAGCTGCCTACATCTTCTCAAGGGATCATTTCTGCATGGACCTTTGATGTTCTCAACAGCTGGAACATGCCCTACATTCCTGTATTTTAAGAGCAACCCTGTCCCTGCTGTTCTGTAAAGTTCGATTGAGAGAACAGTGTATGGTTTGGGTTAGTAACATGTTCAATTTGGGGTTAGGAATCCTTCTGCATGACGAATAATGGTATTGGGAAACTATGATATTTACAAGAATATATAGGTGAAATATAAGTACAAAAACAGAAATCTAGGGAAGATATGAAGTCCAGAAGGGCATTGGGCCCTTAATTGGTACACTTAGCTTTGAATTATTTTCTGCAAAAATGTCTCAGATAAATCTATATACAATGGCATAGGAGCTTGTACCTTGGATGATTGAATGTCGAATAGAACACCCACTCAAAAAGGGATTGTCGGTAGGATTAGAAAGATAGTCAGTAGGTTTACAAAGAAGAGTGAGAATAGGATTTAGACCAAAAGTTCTTAAGCAATAGGGTTTCAGGTAGACAGTGAATGTAAATGTCAGCACAAGTGAAGAGTCAGTCACAATGATGAACAGGGGAAAATATGTATGAAAATAGATATAAATAGAGACATTACTAAATCAGGCAAAGTATAAAGTGAGTGATAGGATTAGACATTTTCAACAGGCTTGAGGTTGAATATATAATCTTAGGAAGAAACAAAAATGTAGTCACCAATAAGATTGACATTTGAGAGCATTAGGCCACCTGGACATGGAAGGTTTTAGTAATCAATGCTCACTTTCCATTTAGGCTCTGGTACAACCTTAAGGGTGACCTTTGATTTTTTTGTCCAGAATATTACTGTGATAAAATGTATATATAGATCAGGTGACATGAGTATTTCTTCCACCATTTTTTGAGGAATATTTTGAAAACGTATAAATTAGTATTGAGGGTAAAAATAGGTGTACCCTGTGTCTATGAATATAGAGATAATGCATGAATAGACCATACAGTTAATAAATAATATAACTGGTTCCACTTTAAATAATTTATTGAATTGATATCTGAAAATACATAAGAAATCATATATTGATATATAATCATTCATAACAACTAGTTATAGGTCTAATTGTAATCCTAGGGTTATGGTTTATCATGAAGAGTGTGTGAGTTTTGCTTCAAAAGTGATTATGGAAATCAAAAATAATGTGTTTGGAAAGAAGTCTCATGAAAAGACCAGTTTGAAACATGGCGGAACACGTGTTTTCTCAAGCAGAAAGTGATTGAAAGTGAAATAAATGCCTATAAATTTGTGAACTTGTGGATGAAATATATATCCAATAATGTGCATAAACTGAAGAAATAGTAATGTACTAGTTTTGAATAAAAATGAACTTCAAAATACTTATCATGTCCCATAGGAATCTACTTGCATTGATGTGAAAATGGATCAGTTACTGTAGAAATATTAGGATTTATATGCACCATTCACTGAAGTTAGTTTTCAATACTAGGAAAAAAAATACGTATATCAGGTGAATGAATATTTCTGAGAATAATCTTGTGAAAAGTTGATTATAAATCCACATACATAATCATGAATGAATTTAGGGAGTGTATAATAAGACACATATATTAAATATTTTGAAATATCTGGAGAGAATATATATATATATATATATATATATCCACACACAGATTTTAAAAATTAGCAATATATATGCCAATCGAATTACACCGTGAAATATGTATCATCCACAGATCCAAAAATATTCATTTTACTGGATATGGATTTATGTATAACTTTTTTCAACTAGGAAGCTCACCCATAGGTTGAATTTTCAGGTCAAACAGCGTTTAAGAGGAGTGATCTCTTCTCACACTTTGTATCTGCCAAGTCATGTAACTCACAAGAATGTACGTGTGATACCAGGTAGGATTCTATATGTGCATATAAAAATACATGTGCTGAATAGAATACAGAGAAAGGGAGACAGGAATTCACATATTTGTTAACTTTAAAAGCACATGGAAAACTATTTCAACAAAAAATTGACTAGATTTATAACTCCTACCCTATATAATGCAAAAGGCAAGTCCAAGTATACAACATGCCTCCTCTGAACTGCTTGTATTTCTATTCTGTTTCCGTTATTTTTCTCCATCATATTAGGATTAGTATTCAGAGTCTAGCAGGGCATGTGTTAGTGTCAGGGATTCAGTATTTCAAATGTAAAATAGAAAAATGAATCCAATGTGTATGCAAATATGTGCTAAACAAAATCTTCCCACTCTCATCCAGAACAATTCCTTGACATTTTTTTCGCCCAAAGTAAGACACAATTAGAGGAGAAGAGTAATAAAATCTGTGAATAATATGCTCAGGAGTTTACAACCTTGGAAGTGGTAGAGGAGTTTCCCTAGTATGGGACAGGGTAAACACTCCATAAACATGGAGCTCTGCTGGCCTAAATACTTCTTGAGAAACTGCCTCTGAGTTTGGGCACTTGAAATATATGTTGTTGTCAGGAGCTTTAGCTTCTTTTTACTGAGACTATCAAAGCTATGTCTGCATCTATGTGACCTGGAGGACATGGTTTCTTATTTTCCAATGAACATGAGGCAGCAGTGCTGAATTCTCTCTTTGTAAGTAAACTGTGGCCACTGGGGGCTAAGGGTATTCCCATGTGGACTGGGAAGCCATTTGGTCATCCTCCAATTTTCGTGGTGTTTCTTGCTGTTGCACTGGGACTTTGGCATTTGCTTCATGAAATAAAAGAAGTTCAACTGGGACACAGTTCTGGAGGCAATTCTTTCATGTGTGGTTGGTCAGGGTATGCAGGAGAATGCACCAACCAGGCTTCTATCCCACATAGCTTGGCCCCTTGTCCATAGTAACCTGATTCTAAACATTGCCCGGAAACATCTCCATATAACCAGAAGCCTTTACATGGAAGGGTTTGCTGGCTGCACCATGTAAGTCACAAGCCATTTGGGATCCAATGGCAGATCCACATGGCCCCACCACAAATTTTTTATCACACACCTGCCTACCACTGCTCTAGGCCCACTACTCAGCAGGTTCCAACATACTGGCATCTCTGTTCTACACCATTTTCATGAAACCCACTCAATCAAGGCACTGTCTTGCATATTTACGATCAGCAACAGGACATCCAAAGTTTCTCCAGTGCCACCTGGTCATGGGAATTTCAAAAATTTCATGGTATTTATCTAGGCATTTTTCAAGGATGACGTTGCAGGCACTGTGGGTTTCAATTCATTCAGGAACCTTTAAATGGTGAGGAAGCTCATTTCAATGAATGCTCTGTAGAACTCTCACAGGCAAGGCTTCCCAAAGAGTGGCCAAAATGTCACATGAAGCCAGGCCTATTGAGGTCTACAATGTGACGTCCATGGGTGTTGTGACTCTCAACAATGGCTGGCAAGTCTTTCAGAATTAAATCATGTGATCTTCTGGATGAGATACCCAGGGCTCTGTGGAAAGCCACCCTGGGCCTAGATCTCAGTTTCCAATGGTGATTCTCATGGGTGGACTCCTAAAATCCCAACAAAATTCATGGCAATACTTCTCTGAATTCAGTCTCTAAGGGGAATCACACCAGAGTTCAAGCCCAGGTGTTCCCAGTCATGTCTTCCAACCGGACACAAATGACCAAAATTAAAACCAAAACCCTCCCATATGGCCCTCAGCTTCTTCCATATAGACACTAATCACAACCTCTGGCTGAAGGTTTCCATGAGTGGCGGAGTCCAAGAGAGTGTCCAAAATAACTCCCTTGCCCCTCATTGGCGTAAATTCAGGGTGGTCTGGACACCCTTCATGTGAAACAGGAGTGATCTAATATGCTAGACGTTAATACTTCTATGCTTCTCCAATTTGTGGAAAACTGACTGTCAGGTATATATTTTGATGTGATTTGCAGTCATGAGAAAACACAAGCTCCTCTGCAGGTCTTTGAAGAACCCATTTGACCCAAAGGATCCCTATTCTCACTTGATGGAGTTCAAGAACTTTAAAGAGGAAGGCGACAGACTTCATCCACAAGGACTGCTTTTTGGCCATTTTGGTTTTGGATGCACACATGTGATCTCTCTTTACATCCACCACGTGCTGAGTATCTAAGCCACAACCTCACACAGGGCCAAGAGGCTGATTCAGACACATCCCTTTTCAAAGCAATTAAGCAAAGAGCCACAGGTGATCCATATTCATTTCCATTTGAAAACTGTTTTCTTCAGGCTTCACAAAGCGGTGGCATGAGGCAAAGACCTTCCTGACATTCAGGGCAACAGAACATTAGGTTAGCAAACGGCCCAAAGCAGTGTTTCTCCACTGAGACTTTCCTGGTCACACTGATATCTGAATTTTCTGAGACGCTCGCCATTCCCTTCAGCTATCCAGTACATGGCCATGTCACAGAGCTTGGAGGTGGTACTTATCTTGGTCACAAAATCATGAGCCTATTCTGGAGAGTGGCCAGAATTCAGGAAGAAAACAGGAACTTAGGAAGATAGCAGGTGTTACCCATCCATAAGGCAAGCCGCATTCCTTTCATACATTGGGCAGAAAGAATTCTGGTAAGCTTTCTACTAGCCTGGACACATCCTTTGATGCATTCTCTTTTCTAATGTCTACAACCATGGACACAGTGGGATACACAGACATAAAAACACTCGCCTTGTCAAATCACTTGTTAGAAATCGTCCACTCCAAACCAAACAAACTGCCTTTCCTACCTATTCTCAGAACATGAGACAAAATCACAAACACACACTCACACCCACAAATTCACCTCCTTTCCCAAAGTAGGTTTCTGACTATCAGGTGTGACCTCTGACTGGTGGGCCGTACTATGTTCCCATCAAATGACCTGTTCTGTCTCAGATCTGGTTTCCTTGGCCAACTCTGTGAAGTTGTCAGGAGACAACAGTGAGCCACTTCCTGCTTACTCAGGAAAGGCCACTCTTCAGAGCTTTCCTGGCATTTGGCCATCCTCACATCAGTAGATACCAAGAAAGACTGACTCTGTCTTTGGTAAATCAAAAGAAGTGAGACCACTGGGAATGGGCCTGGGACTAGATTTGTGTGCCTGGATGCCTGGATCCCAAGTTCAGAGAGTTCCATCACCAAGAATATGAGGTGAGGTCACTTCCTTAAGGAACTGAATGAGGTCAATGCCTTGGCAAGCACGTTGTCCTAACATTTGCTTCCAAAGGTCCCATGAAATGGAGGCTGTCCCTAATTCCTTTGACACTTTCACAAGTTAGAATGGTATATCAAACATTGGTAACCGGGAACAGCTCTCCACAGAGGCCTCGTTTGGTCCTTCTTCTCTACATAAAGAAGAGAGAGGCTGATTCAGACACATCCCTTCATGCTGACCAGGTTGTTTGCAATGAAAGATGACTTTTGCTCTCTGAGTTCCTTCATAGGTGCCTACAACTTCTCTAGGGATCATTTGCGCATAGACCTTTGAGTTTCTCAGCAGTTGGAAGATGCCCTAAATTCCTGTATTTTAAGACCAACTCTGTCCTTGCTCTTCTCTAAAGTTAGATTGAGGGAACAGTGTATGGTTAGGGTTAATAACAGGTTTGATTTGGAATAGAAATCATTCTGCTGGATGAATAATGGTATTGGGAACCTGTGATATTTTCAAGAATATATAGGTAAAATATATGAATCTGAAAACAAAAATCTAGGTAAGATTTGAAGCCCAGAAGGGCATTGGGCCCTTGATTGGGTATTAAGCATAGGACCTTGTAACTTGGATGATTGATTTTCAAAGAGAACTTCCAGTCAAAATGGATAGTCAGGAGTATTAGGAAGATAGTCGGTATGTTTATAAAGGAGAGTGAGTATAGGATTTGGACGAAAAGTTCTTTAGCTATAGGGTTTCGGGTATTGAGTGAATGTAAATGTCAGCACATGTGAAGAATTAATCACAATGATGAACTGGGGAAAATATGTAGGAATGCAGATATCAATAGAGACTTTAGGAAATCTGGCAAAGTATAGTCGGTAGTGAAATGTTAATAAAATAGATTCTTGTCACTTCCTGTTTTTCTGTATGCTTAATAAAACACTGTTGAAATCTTGAGAAGTGTTTTCTAAACTTTTATCCAGAACGTGCTGTCCCCAACTGCCAAACTTCAGAATGTACTCCCTCACCCAGTTGCACGCAAACTGCTCACTCGCCCAGGCCCATCAATAAACTTTCCTCCCTGCCCTCTTCAAGGAAAGTATATAAGCTCTGCTTAAGCTGTTCTCAGGGTTCTCTGCTCTATTCAAATGAGCTCTGAGCCCCAACATGCTGGACCCCCAATAAACCCTTTGTTTTTGCATGCGAGAGTCTCTTGGTGGTCTCTTCCCCCAATGCTCTTCCGATATTTATATATGGAGGTTCCACCGAAATCCAGCAGTGGTGAACGAGAGACCCCAATGGGCTACTCTCAGGGTAAGTAAGGCACCTCTTTCTGGTTTCAGGTTTCAGGTTAGGGCTTGGCAAAATGGCTGTCGATGAAGTGTGTGAGCTCTCTTTGCTGGTGGCTGGCAGACGTGTCACAGAGCCACAAGCCAAGTCCCTGGGGGACGCCACAGAGGACTCGGGAATCGAGGAATAATAGTCTCCTCGACTCAGTGATACTTTGTTTCAGATTCGGTATTGCCAGCCCATCGGGTTTTGCCACCTGCTCAGTCTTGGTCTCAGTGTTGGACGTCCATTGCCTGTCTTTATTGTTTTCTCTTGTCTGTGTCCTGTGTCGTTGCTTTTATTGTTTGTGTATCTTTCATTATGGGACAGATCACTTCAATGCCTCTGTCCCTGACCCTTGATCTATGGACCAAAGTCCACTTAAGGGCTCTGAATGTTTCTTTTTCAGTAAAACGCTGGACCTGGCAGACTCTGTGTGCCACAGAATGGCCCACCTTTGGATTCGGATGGCCCCTAGAAGGATCTTTCTACTTCCCACTAATTTAAAAAGACAGAGATATTGTCTTACAGCCAGGGCCACATAGCCATACTGATAAACAGGAATATACCTTAACTTGGCAGGACCTCTGCAAATCTCCTCCTCCGTGGGTGAAGCCTTTCCTTGCTGTGTGCCCGTTCCTACTCCTTCCCCCACGATCTCTCAACCCCTCTGCTCCTCCTCCTCCTCCACCCTCTGTTCTCCCTGAGTCACAAGATTTGACTCTACTGGACTCTCGTCCCCCTCCTTATCTTCTACCCTTGTCCCACAACCCCCAACACCCTCTAAGTGATTCTCCAGCTGCTGACTCAGCCTCTCCGCAATTGGAAGAAGCTAAGCCAGCCCAGGGCCCTCCAGATAACTCCCCTGCGTCACATACAGCCCCTCCTCCCCTGGAGGAAGCTGGAGTTGCTAAAGGAACTCGCCGGTGGCAAATGATTGAAAACCCTGGAACTCCCGTGTTGCTTCCCTCCATCCCTAAGGACCAATGATTGACGATGGCCATAGGGAATAAATGCAAGCCTACCAGTATTGGCCTTCTCCTCTTCAGACCTATATAAATGGAAAAATAACAATCCCCCTTTTACCGAGGACCCAACCTGGCTCTCAGGTCTGGTGAAGTCATTGATGTTTTCACACCAACCTACTTGAGATGACTGCCAACAACTCCTAGGGACTCTCTTCATGACAGAGGAACAAAAGAGAATCCTCCTGGATGCTAGAAAAAAGTATCCTCGGACCAAATGCGTGACCGACAAAACTTCCCAATATATTCAAAGCCGGCTTTCTCTTGAAACGACCCAACTGGGACCCCAACACCTTTGAAGGTAGGGAGCATCTGTCCACTTATCGCCGGGCTCTAATAGTGGGTATCTTAGTGGCCGCTAGGTGACCAACTAATTTGGCCAAGGTAAGAGAGATTATTTAAGGGCCTGATGAATCTCCCTGTATGTTCCTAGAGATAATTATGTAGGCATATAAGAGACATACTCCTTTCGATCCTCAGGCAGAGGATCAAAAGGCATCTGTCACAATGGCCTTTATTGGGAAAGCTGCCCTGGATATTAAAAGAAAGTTACAATGCTTAGATGGATTACAAGATATGACTTTGAGGGATTTAGTCAGAGAACCCGAGAAGGTATACTTTAAGAGAGAAACTGAGGAAGAGAAGGGAGCTGAGTGAGGATAAAAGAAACAAAAGACAGACTAAGGCATTGACTAAGGTCCTGGTCACAACAACAAATAGGCCAGAAATTAAGAAACAGAGAGACAGGAAGGGATAACTGGGCACACACTAGAGGCCACCCCTGGCCTCAGATCAATGTGCCTACTCTAAAGAAAAAGGACACTGGGCCAAAGAGTGCCCTAGAAAGAGACAGCCATGCCAGCCAGATATTCTGACTCTGGAGGAATACTAAGAAAGTCCGGGCTCAGATCCTCTCCCTGACCTCAAGGTAACTTTTGAAGTGGAGGGGAACACAATAAACTTTGAAGTAGATGCAGGGGGAATATACTCAGCCCGTAAGGCCCATTGGGCCCTCTACCGAATAAAAGGTCTCTAATTCAAGAGTCTAACAGAAGTAAATATCGGGCTTTGACAACTAAGAGGACCATGGACCAGGGAAAAGGAAAAATCCATCACTCCTTCCTAGTAATCCCAGAATGCCTGGCCCCATTGATGGGAGGAGTTCTGCTCACCAAGCTCTGGTCCAAAATAACTTTTAACCCTGAAGGCCCCCAAGTGGAATTTTTTAATCCTTCAGTAACTACTCCTATAATCATGGCTCTAACTATGTCAGTAGCAAATGTTCATCAACTCACTCACCTTTGTTCAAAGAAACTGCATTCATTCGTGAAGGATCAAGAACACAGTTTTCCACTAACCTACTCACAGCAAAAGAAAATAACTGAATGGGTAACAAAAGCCTGTCAGGTCCATTAATTGGTTAAAGCTTACACTTCCAAGCTTCCTGCAGGAAAGCACCTATGAGGAACCAGACGAGGACAATTCTGGGAAGTGGACTTTACTGAAATTAAGCCAGTAAGGTATGGACTAAAATAACTCCTAGTCTTTGAACATACATTTTCAGGATGTATTGAAGCCTTCCCCACACACACACACAAAAAGAAACAGAAAAGAAGAAAAAAGAAACATCGCAAATGGTTGTAAAGAAGATCCTGGAAGATATTTATTCTCCCCTTGACGACCAGTAGTCTTAACCCTCATCAGCCCCTTAAGCTGCGATGGCTGATCACAAATCCTACTGGACACGAAGTATGGCCTATCTCGAATACAGCCCCCTTACGAACCTGGTGGCCATCTCTCCACCCAGTCATTTGTCAGCTGGCTATAGGTCTTTCCTATTGGGATATCCCTGATTAACAGGATCCCACTAAAATTCCATTAAATCCCTTCCGTACCATAGATAATGGAAACAAACATTTTAGATGTAGGGACACGTGAGCCAGATGCAGGTTGGCTAGCCTAGATTACTATGTTTGCCCGGCAGACTATCAAAGCCACAAACAGTCACGGCTGTGGGGGGGTGAGAGCAGACTTCTATTGTAAGTCATGGGGATGTGAGCATACAGGGACTGTCAGATGGAACCCAAACTCCTCATCAAATTCTGTACACAGCATTGGCCATATTACGAATTAGATAACCAAAACCGATGGCCCCCAGAGGGGTCTCTAGATCCTCAAATTCTGTGTGACCTTTTTAACTTCTGCAAGTGCTCAAAAGGGTGAAAGGAGATTCCGCTATGTGGAGGCCTTCTCTCTCCTTTGCTCACATCCTGAACTATGCTTCTCCAATAGATGCTCACCCTCAGCCTTGTGCTACAGACTCTCTGCTGTCACTCCCACCTCAGCAACTTGATTTCTCCCCTCCAATATCTAGATCAAAAACCCAAATCTCGACTGGTTCTCAGACCATTGCTCCCTTGCTGAGGTTGCAGGTACTGAGGTACCACTCCATTCACTCACTCCTCTCCTCTCCTGTCAGTGCCCGCACCGGGTCTCACCCAGTCCTCTTACCACCTAATGCAAAGCTCAAACCCGCTGAGAAGAATCCTCAGACCCTAATACAAGATGTAATGAAAATGGCCTTTAATGTTGCTTTGTCATCACTAAAAACAGGTTACTAAGAATTTAAAGTCCCTCACAGGCTTTTTGGAATCTCACTCCCGTCTCCCCCTCTGTTCTATCTGTTCTACTGCTCAAGTTTTTGTTGCTATTAAGATCCCAAAGCCCTCTCCCAATATTCTTTTACATCTCTCCTTCCTCATTCTCAGATCCACAGAGCTGCTCTTATCCCTGCCTTCCATATTGTCCCCCTCTGTACCAGGCCCACAGAAAAGTATTAACTGAACTTCTCCAGAAGTCTTCACCATGGCTGATTTAGGGCTTTCAGCAAAAGAGTCCCTATAAAAGAGTTCACTGTAGATAAACTTCCTATTTTTGTGTTGCCCTGGTCTCCTTGGCAACTGGCTAAAAAATTCAGCACTCCTGATCTAGACACACCCTTACTAGTTTTTCACAAAATATTTGAAAAAAAGGCCTCTCTCCTTGAGCTGGGGCTTCACAGAGATGGCTACATTTCTAAGATAAAGAAGTTACAAACTGGGCTGTATGGAAACAGCTGGAAGGTGGAAAAAAAGAAAGGGAAGACACCCCCACCCAGGTGTCCTTGAAAAGTTAACTTGCCCAAACTGAGGAAAAAACAGAAACAAAAACTGCTTTTTGTGAACTTCTGCAGACTGTGAACTTCTGAGCCCCTTCCCTTTCGTGTTGGGTACAAAATTCTGAAACTACGTAACTTGGGTTTCAGGGGATTAATTGATTACAACAGAAGCAATGCCCTCTGAAACTGTTGAAACCAAAAAAGACTGTTTCCGTGTCTTTGGTGCTATCTTAGGTGCCTTGCCTTGTCCGTCCCTACAACAGTATAATTCTATATACTTAAACATTGTTTATGTTTTCATGAAATGGTCAACAGATGTGATTAATTGTGAAATGGTGCAGATGTTTCCCAGAGTGCTCTATCATGATGCAGGTTCATCTGAAGATCAAAGAGGGGGACATACAACCCGGTTCCCTTGGGAACATATGTCCCTCACCTTAGCCATTCTATTACGAATAGGAGTTGCTGCAGGGTTGGGCACAAGAACCACTGCTCTGGTCCATGGGACACAACAAGTGACCCAATTAGAAGCAGCAATAGATCAAAACTTTAAGATTTTAGAAACCTCCATCACAGCTTTGCAGGAATCTTTAACCTCTCTCTCTGAAGTTGTTTTACAGAACAGTGGAGGGTTGGACCTCCTTTTCATGACAGAGGGGGGCCTTTGTGCTTCACTGAGGGAAGAATGTTGTTTTTATGTCGACAATACTGGAGTTGTAAAAAAATCTATGAGTAAATTAAAAAGATGCCTTGAAGAGCAACAACGAGAGAGAGAGGCACAAAAAGGGTAGTTTGAGTCTTTTTTTACACAGTCCCCCTGGTTAATTACGTTTTTATCAACCCTGGCCGGTCCAATAATAATCCTCATAGTATTACTAACTATAAAACCCTGTTTCCTCAATCATGTAATTTCTTTTCTCCAAGCTCAAATTGGACAAATTAAAATTATGGTAATACCCCACTAGCAGACATAGAATGTGACACCCCACAACGATCACTTTTATGATTAAAAGTAGCCAGAAAAAGAAGTGGGGAATGAAAGGTTAATAAAATATGTACTTGTCACTTCCTGTTTTTCTGTACACTTAACAAAACACTGTTGAAATCTTGAGAACTCTTTGCTAATATTGTTGCCAGAATGTGCTGTCGCCAATTGCCAAACTGCAGAATCTACTCCCTCACCCGGTTGAATAGAAACCTGAACTGTACTTGGATCATTGAATGTAGAAGAGAACATCCATTCAAAAAGTTATAGTCAGTTGGATTAGAAAGATAGTCGGTAAGTTTAGGAAGAAAAGTGAGTATAGGATTTGGAACAAAAGTTCTTTAGCAATAGGGTTTTGGTTAGAGAGTCAATGTAAATGTCAACACAAGTGAAGAGTCAGTCACAATGATGCACAGGGCAAAATATGTAGGAAAGCAGATATCAATAGAGACATTAGGAAATCAGGAAAAGAATAAAGTGAGTGATGGGATTAGATATTTTCAACAGGGTTGAGGATGAATATGTGAGCTTAGGATAAAACAAATATGAAGTCAATAACAGGATTGACATTTGATAGCATTAGCGTAGCCCAAGACAGTGTCCAAAATAAGCTCTGTTGTCCCTCATTTGCCTAAATTCCCAGTGGCCTGTACACCCTTCCTGTGTACCAGGAGTGATCAAATAGGCCTGCCCTTAATACTGCTCTGCTTCTCCAATTTGAGTCCTACTGAGTGTCGGGTACAGATTCTTTATGTGAATTGGAAAGATGAGAAAACTCAAGCACCTATTGGATAGCCTCTGAATAGATTTGAAGAACTCATTTGACCCAAAAGATCCCTATTCTCACTTGATGGAATTCAGGAACCTTACAGAGGAAGGCAAAATACTTCATCAACAATGACTGCTCTTTTTGCCATTTTGGATTTTATGCACCCATGGGATCTTTCTTTAGATCCATCAGGTGCTGAGAATCTAAGTCAAAGAATCACACTGGGCCAAGAGGCTGATTCACACACATCTCTTTCCAAATCAATTAAGGAAAGAGCCAAAGGTAAAGCATATTCATTTCCATTTGAAAAATCTTTCCTTCAGGATTCACAAAGGGTTGGCCTGAGACAAAGACCTTCCTGACTCTCAGGGCAACAGAACAATAGGTAAGCAAATGGCCCAAAGCAGGGATTCTCCACTGAGACTTTACTGGTCACACTGATATCTGAGTTTTCTGAGATGCTCGCCATTCCATTCAGCTATCCAGTACATGGCCATGTCACAGAGCGTGGAGGTAGTACATATCTTGGACACAAAACCATGAGCCTATTCTGGAGATTGGCCATAATTCAGGAAGAAAACAGCAACTTAGGAAGGTAGCAGGTATCGCCCATCAATAAGGCAAGCCACAGTCAATTCATAAATTGTGCTGGATGAATCCTGGGAAGCTTTCTATGAGACAGGACACATCCATTGATGCATTCTCTTTTCTAATGTCTACAAGCACGGACACAGTGGGATACACAGACATAGAAACACTTGCATTGTCAAACGACTTACTAGAAACAGTTCACTCCAAACCAAACAAACTGCCTTTTCTACCTATTCTCAGAACATGAGACAAAACCACAAACCCACACCCGCAATGGCACCTCCTTCCCCCAAATAGGTCTGTGACTCTCCGGAGTGTGCTCTGACTGATGGGCCATACTATGATCCTCCGAAATGGCCTGCCCTGTCTCAGATCTGATCTTCTTGGCCAACAATGTGAAGTTGTTAGAAGCCAGGAGTGAGCCACTATCTGCTTTCTCAGGAAGAGCCCCTCTTCCGAGCTTTCCTGGCATTTGGCCATCGTCACATCAGTAGGTATCAAGAAAGACTGACTCTGTCCTTTGTAAATCCAAAAAAGTGAGACCACTGGGACTAGGACTGGGACTGGCTCTGGGTGCCTGGCTTTCTGTATACCAAGTTCAGAGAGTTCCATCACCAAGGAAGTGAGATGAGATCACTTCCTTCAGGAACTGAATGAGATCACTGCCTTGGCAACCACTTTGTCATAACAATTGCTCCCAACGGTCCCATGAGATGAGGGCTGCACCTACTTCCTGTGACACTTTCACAAGTTAAAATGGTATGTCACCCGTAGGCAAAAGGGAACAGCTCTCCACACAGGCCAGGTTTGGTCCATCTTCTCTACATTAAGAAGAGATAGGCTCATTCTGACGCAACCCTTAATCCTGACCAGGTTGTTTGCCATGGAAGATGATTTTTGCTCTCTCAGGTCTTACATAGCTGCCTACATCTTCTCCAGAGATCATTTCTGCATGGAGCTTTGAGGTTCTCAACAGATGGAAGATCCACTGCATTCCTGTATTGTAAGACCAACACTGTCCCTGCTCTTCTGTAAACATAGATGTGAATTGGAGTCATGAGAAAACCCACGAACCTATGGGATAGCCTCTGCAGGGCTTTAAAGAATTCACTTGACCCAAATGATCCCTATTCTCACTTAATGGAGGTCAGGAACCTTACAGACGAAGGCGAGAGACTCTATCCACCATGACAGTTCTTTTGTCCATTTTGGTTTTGGATGCACACATGGGATTTTTCTTTAGACCCATCATGTACTGTGAATCTAAGCCACAGCCTCACATAGGGCCAAGAGGCTGATTCAGACACATCCATTTCCAAAGCAATTAACCGAAGAGGCACAGGTAATGACCATTCAATTCCATTTGAAAACTATTTTCTTCAGGCTTCACAAAGTGTGGCCTGAGGCAAAGACCTTCCTGACATTCAGGGCAACAGAATAGGTAAGCAAAAGGCCCAAAGAAGGGTTTCTCCACTGAGACTTTCTTGGGCATACTGATATCTGAGTTTTCTGAGATACTCACCATTCCCATCAGCTATCCAGTACATGGCCATGTCACAGAGATGGAGGTGGTACATATCTTGGACACAAAATAATGAGCGTATTCTGGAGAGTGTCCAGAATTCAGGAAGAAAACAGGAATTTAGAAAGATGGCAGGAATTGCCCATCCATACGGCAAGCTGCAGTCCATTCATAAATTGCACAGGATGAATGCTTTGAAGCTTTCTCGTAGACAGGACACATCCATTGATGCATTCTCTTTTCTACTGTCTACAATGACGGACACAGTATGATATATAGACACAGAAACACTCACGTTGTCAAAGGACTTACTAGAAACAGTTCACTCCAAAACAAACAAACCAGCTTTCCTAACTATTCTCAGAACATGAGACAAAACCACAAACTCACACTCACACCCAAAATGGTACCTCTTTCCCCAAAGTAGGTCTGTGTCTATCCGGAGTGTCCTCTGACTTGTGGGCCATACTATGTTCCCCAAAAATGGCGTGTCCTGTCTTCAATCTGGTCTCTTTAGCCAACTCTGTGAAGTTGTCAGGAGCCCGTGGTGAGAAACTACCTGCTTTCTCTGGAAAGGCCAGTCTTCATAGTTTCCAGGCATTTGACTGTCCTCACATCAGTAGGTACCAAGAAAGAGTGACTCTGTCTTGTTAAATCCAAACAAGTGAGCCCACTGGGACATGGAGTAGGTTTGACTCTGTGTGCCTGGTTTCCTGGATCCCAAGATCACAGACTTTCATCCCCAATAATGTAAGGTGAGGTCACTTCCTTCAAGAACTGAATGATGTCACTGCGTTGGAAACCACTTTGTTTTAACAGTTGCTTCCAAGGTTCTCAAAAGATGGAGTCTGCCTCTACTTGCTGTGACTCATTCATAAGTTAGAATGGTATATCAACCATAGGCACCGGGGAACAGCTCTCCACACAGCCATGGTTTGGTCCATCTTCTCTACATTAGGAAGAGAGAGGCTAATTCAGACACATCCCTTCAACCTGACCAGGTTGTTTGCCATGGAAGATGACTTTTGCTCTCTCAAATCCTTCATACCTGCCTACACCTTCTCCAGGGATTATTTCTGCAGGGACTTTTGAGGTTCTCAGCTTGTGGATGATACCCTACCTTCCTGGATTTTAAGACCAACTCTGTCCCTGCTCTTCTGTAAAGTGAGATTGAGGGAACAGTGTATGGTTAGTGTTAATAGCATGTTCGATTTGGGTTAGGAGTCATTCTGCTGGATGAATTATGGTATTGGGAACCTGTGATATTTATAAGAATATAAATGTGAAATATATGTATGAGAACAGAGATCTAGGAAAGATTTGAAGCCCAGAAAGGCATTGGGCCCTTGATTGGTATACTTAGATTGAATCATGTTCTGCACCGAGGTCTCAGATAAATCGATATACAATGGCATAGGACCCTATACCTCGGATGATTGAAAGTAGAAGAGAACTTCCAGTCAAAAGGGATAGTCTGTAGGATTAGGAAGATAGTAAGTAGGTTTAGGAAGAAGAGTGAGTCTCAGAGTTGGACCAAAAGTTCTTTAGCAATTGGTTTTCAGTTAGAGGGTGAATGTAAATGTCAGCACATGTGAAGAGACAGTCACAATGATGAACTGGGAAAAATATGTAGGAAAGCAGATATCAATAGGGGCATTAGGAAATCAGGAAAAGTATAAAGTGAGTGATAGGATTAGATATTTTCAACAGGCTTGAGGTTAAATATATAATCTTAGGAAGATACAAATATGTAGTAACCAATAGGATTGACATTTGAGAGCAGTAGGCACCCTGGACATAGATGCTTTTAGTAATCCATGGTCACTTCCCATTTAGGCTTTGGTACAATCATATGTGTGACCTTTGCATTTTGTGTACAGAATACTACTGTGGTAAAATGTATATGTAGATCAGGTGACATGAGTATTTCTTGCACCATAAAGGGGAGTAATATTCTGGAAACTTATAAATTAGTACTGGGGATACAAATAGGTGTACCTTGTGTTGATGATTATTGAGATGATGCATGAATAGACCATATTGTGAATAAAGTATGTAACTGGATCCAACATTAAATAATGGATTGAGTTTGCATCTGAAAATATATTGGAAATCTTATATTGATATATATACCATCATTCCAACGAGTTATATATGCAATGATATTATTAGGGTTACGGTTTATCGTGAAGAGTGAGTTTTGCTTCAAAAATGATTATGGAATCGAAAACAATGTGTTTAGAAAGAAGTCTAGTGAAAAGACCAGTAAAGAAACATGGAGGAATACATGTGTTCTGAAGTAGTAAGTAATTGAAAGTGAACCAAATGCCAAAAAAATTTGTGAAGTTGTGGATGAAAAAATACATCCTATGATGTCCATAAACTGAAGAAATAGTAATGTACCAGTGTTGAGTAAAAATGAACTTCAAATTACACATCATGTCCCATAGCAATCTACTTGCATTAATGTTAAACTGGGTCAGTTACTGTAGAAATATTAGGATTTTTAAGCACCATCCACTGAACTTAGTTTTCAGTAGTAGGAAACCAAAATATATTTCAGGTGTATGAATATTACTGAGAATAATCTTGTGAAAATTTGAATTTAAATGAACATAAATGAATATGAATGAATTTAGGGAGTGTATAATAAGACACATATTTTTCATATTTTTTTAAAATCTGGAGAATACACACACACACACACACACACGCACACACACACACACACACACGCACACACACACATTAATATTTAGCAATATATATGCCAATCGATATTCATCATGAAATATAATTCATTCACAAATCCAAAAATATTCATTTTACTGAACATGGATTTATGTATAGTGTTTTTCACTAGGAAGCTCACCCATAGGTGGAATTTTCAGTTCCATCATTATTTAGGGAAAGTCATCTCTTCTCACAATTTTTATATTCCAAAGCCAGTAATCTTTGAAGAATGTACGTGTGATACCAGGTAGGATATTGTATATGCATTAAAAAATTACATGTGTTGAATAGGGTACAGAGAAAGGGAGACAGGAATTTACATATGTGATAACTTTAAAAAATCATGGAGAAATATTAAAATGAAAAGTTTACTAAATTTAAAACACATACTCTTGATAAAGCAGAAGACAAGTACAAATATACACCATGCTTCCTATAAAAGGACTGTACTTCTATTCAGTTAGGTTTTTTTTTTCTCCATGATATTAGGATTAGTAGTCAGAGTCTAGTAGGGTATGGGTTAGTGTCAGGGATTCAGTATTTCAAATGGAAAATAGGAAAATGAATCTAATGTGTATGCAAACATGTGATACACAAAAATCTTCCCTCTCTTATCCAGAACAATGCCTTGACATAACCATCGGTAAAAGTAAGACACAATTAGAGGAGAGGAGTTAGAAAACCTGTGAATACATATGTGGAATAAAAAATGCTAAGGAGTTCACAACACTGGAGGTGGTAAAACAGTTTACAGAAGTATGGGAGAGGGTAAACACTCCAGAAACATGGAGCTGTGCTGACCTAAAGACTTATTGAGAAACTTCCTCTGAGGTTAGGCACAAGAAATATATGTATGGCAATATGTAAATCAATGGTTCTGCAACTGATGTGATTCTGCAATCTGTATATGGAGTAAAAATGGGAGCTCATATCCCACTTGAATCAAAGTGTGAAATTTGATATATCAAGAAGTATGTACTGTTTTGAACAACCTACAATAAAAATTAATTAAAAAAAGAAAAAGAAATATATGTAATTGTCAGGAGATTTAGCTTCGTTTGTAGTGACACCAAAAATCTGTGTCTGCATCTATGTGACCTGGAGGACATGGTTCTTTATTTTGTAATGAACATGAGGCAGCAGGTCTGAAATCTCCCTTTGTAGGTAAACTGTTGCTACTGGGAGCTAAGTGTCTTCCTGTGTGGTCTGTGAAGCCATTTGGTCATCCTCCACTTTTCAGGGTGTTTCTTACTGCTGCACTGGGAATTTGCTATTTGCTTCATGAAATACAATATGTTCAACTGGGACACAATGCTGGAGGGAGTTCTGTCATGTGTGGTTGGTCAGGGTCGGCAAGAGAATGTACGAACCAGGCTTCTATCCCACATAGCTTTCCCCTTGACTATAGCAACCTGATTCTGAACATTGCCCTGAAACCTCTACATATAACAAGATGCCTTTACATATAAAGGTCTGCTGCCTGCACCATGTCAGTCGCAAGATTTGGAAGCCAATGGAAGATCCAGGTGGTCCTACCAAAAATATTTATTTACACACCTATAGTCCACTGCTCTACGCCCACTACCCAGCAGGCTCCAACTTACTGGCATCTCTGTTCTACACCATTTTCACGAAACTCAGTCAATCAAGGCACTGTTTGTTATACTCATGATCAGCAACAGGATATCTTAAGGTTATCCAGTGCCACCTGGTCATGGGGATTTCAAAAATTTCATGGTATTAATCTAGTCATTTTTCAAGGATGAAGTTGGAGGCACTGTGGGTTTCATTTAATTCAGGAACCATTAAATGGTGAGGAAGCTCATTTCAATGAAAGCTCTGGAGAACACTCACAGGCAAGCCTTCCCAAAGAGTGGCCAAAAGGACACATGAATCCAGGCCCATTGAGGTATACAATGTGAGGTCCATGTGTGTTTGGACTCTCAACTATGGCTAACAAGTCTTTAAGAGTTAAATCATGTGATATCCTGGCTCAGAATCCCTGAGCTCTGTGGAAAGCCATCCTGGGCCTAGATCTCAGTTTCCAAAAGCGATTCTCATGCGAGGTCTCCTAAACTCCCAACACTATTCATGGCAATACTTCTCTGAGGTCAGTTCCAGAACTCAGTCTCTAAGGGGAATCACACCAGAGTTCAAGCCCTGGTGGACCCAGTCATCTCTTCCAACTACCACACAAATTACCACAATTAAAACAAGAACCCTCCCATATGGCCCTCATCTTCTTTCATATAGACACTCATCATAATCTGGCTGGAGGTTTCCATGAGGGGTGCAGACCAAGACAGTGTCCCAAATAAGCTCCTTTGCCCCTCATTTGCCTAAAGTCAAGGTGGCCTGGACACCCATCCTGTGAACCAAAAGTGATCAAATAGGCCTGCCGTTCATACCGCTCCAATTTGAGGACTACTGTCTGTGGGGTTTAGATTCTTTATGTGAATTTTAGTCATGAGAAAACCCAAGCACAATGGGCTAGCCTCTGCAGGTTTTGTAGAACTCTTTTGACCCAAAGGATCCCATTCTCACTTGATGGAAGTCAGGAACCTTACAGAGGAAGTCGAGAGACTTCATCCCAATAATTGCTCTTTTGGCGAATTTTCTTTTGGATGCACACATGGTAACTTTCTTTAGATCCATCAGGTGCTGAGAATCTAAGCCACAGCCACACACAGGGCCAAGGGCCTGATTCAGACACATCCCTTTCCAAAGCAATTAAGGAAAGTGCCACAGGTATGCCCATTCATTTCCATTTGAAAACTGTTTTCTTCAGGCTTCACAAAGGGGTGGCCTGAGGCAAAGACCTTCAGGACATTCAGGGCAACAGAACAATAGGTAAGCAAAAGGCCCAAACAGTACACTTCAAATGAAACAAACCGACTGTCCTACCTATTCTCAGAAAATGAGACAAAACCACAAACCCACAACCACACCCACAAAGGCACCTCCTTCCCCTAAGTAGGTCTGTGACTATCCAGAGTGTCCTCTGACTTGTGGACCATAATATGTTCTCCCAAAATGGCCTTTCCTGTCTCAGATCTTATCTCCTTGGCCAACTCTGTGAACTTCTTAGGAGCCAACCGTGAGCTACTACCTACTTTCTCATGAAAAGCCCTGCATCCAAGCTTTCCTGGCATTTGGCCTTCCTCACATCTGTAGGTACCAAAAAATACTGACCCTGTCCTTGGTAAATCCAAACAAGTGAGACCACTGGGACTGGGACTGGGACTGGGACTGGCTCTGTGTGACTGGCTTCCTGGATCCCACGTTCAGAGAGTTCCATCACCAAGAAAGTGAGGTGAGGTCACTTCCTTCCTGAACTGAATGAGGGCACTGTCTTGGCAGCCACTTTGTCCTAACTGTTGCTTCCAAGGGTCCCAAGAGATTGAGGCTGCCCCTACTTCCTGTGACATTTTCACAAGTTAGAATGGTATATCAACCAAAGGCACCCAGGAATAGATCTCCACACAGGCCTGGTTTGGTCCATGATCTCAACATTAAAAAAAATCTGATTCAGACACAACCTTTTATCCTGACTGGGTTGTTTGCCATGGAAGATGACTTTTGGTCTCTCAGGTCCTTTATTGCTTCCTGCATCTTCTCCAGGGATCATTTCTGCATGGACCTTTGAGGTTCTCAGCAGGTGGAAGTTTTTCTACATTTCTGTATTGTAATATCAACTCCTTCCCTGCTCTTCTGTAAAGTTAGATTGAGGGAACAGTGTCCGGTTATGGTTAAAAACATGATCGATTTGGGTTAGAAATCATTTTGCTGGATGAATGATCGTATTGAGAACTTGCTATGTGTAGAAGAATATATAGGTGAAATATATGTATGAAAAAAGAAATCTAAGTCTGATTTGAAGCCCAGAAGGGCATTGGGCCCTTGATAGGGATACGTGGTGTTGAATTACGTTCTGCAGAGTTGTCTCAGATAAATCGATATACAATGGCATAGCACCGTGTACGTTGCATGAATTAATGTAGAAGGAACATCAAGTCAAAAAGGCATAGTCGGTAGTGAAAGGTTAATAAAATTAATAAAATAGGTACTTGTCACTTCCTGTTTTTCTGTATGCTTAACAAAACACTTTTGAAATCTTGAAATGTTTGCTAATCTTGTTCTAGAATGTACTGTTCCCAACAGCCGAACTGCAGAATGTACTCCCTCACTCGGTGTCATGCAAACCGCCCACTTGCCCTTACCCATCACTAAACTTCCCTCTCTTCCCTCTCCAAGGAAAGTATATAAGCTCTGCTTAAGCTGTTCTCAGAGGTCTCTGCTCTATTTAATTTAGCTCTGAGCTCCAGCATGCTGGACCACAAATAAACCCTTTGCTGTTGCATGAGACAGTCTCTTGGTAGTATCTTCCTCTGACACTCGCCTGACCTTTAGATATTGAGGTTCCACTGAGTTCCAGCAGTGGCGGACGAGAGACCCCAACGGGCTCCTCTCGGAGCAAGTAAGGCGCCTCTTTCTGGTTTCAGGTTTCTTGTTAGGGCTTGGCAAAATTGCTGGCGATGAAGACCCTGGGCTCTCTCCGACGGTGGCTGAGAGACATGTCACAGAGACAAAGGGCACCTCTCTGGAGGACCCCGCAGAGAACTCGGGAAATCAAGGAACAATAGTCTTCTCGACTCAGTGATATTTTCTTTTAGATTCGTTATTGCCATACCATTGGGTTTTGCCAGCTACTCATTCCTGGTCTCAGTGTTGGACGTTCATTGCCTGTCTTTATGGTCTTGTCTTATCTGTGTCGTGTGTCCTTGCTTTTACTGTTTGTGGAACTTTCATTATGGAACAGAGCACGTCAATGCCTCTGTCCCTGACCCTTGATCACTGGACCAAAGTCCGCTTAAGGGCTCAGAATCTTTCTTTTTTTAGTAAAACGCTGGACCTGGCATAATCTCTGTGCCTCAGAATGGCCCATCTTTGGAGTCGTATGGCCCCTAGAAGGATCTTTCTACTTCCCACTAATTTAAAAAGTCAGAGGTATTGTCTTTCAGCCAGCGCCACATAGCCATCCGGATCAACAGCCATATATCTTAACTTGGCAGGACCTCTGGAAATCTTCTCCTCCATGGGTGAAGCCTTTCCTTGCCCCTACCTCTGCTCCTACTCCTTCCCCCATGATCTCTCAAACCCTCTCAACCTCCTCCTCCTCCACCCTCTGTTCTCCCTGAGTCACAGATTTGACTCTACTGGACTCTTCTCCCCCTCCTTATCCCCTGCCCTCGTCCCCTAACACACAACACACTCTAAGTGATTCCGCTGCTGCTGACTAAGCCTCTCTACCATTGGAGGAAGCTAAGCCGGTAATAGGATCTGACAATGGACCGATGTTCATGGCCCAGGTAAGTCAGGGGTTAGCCAGGAACCTGGGGATTAATTGGAAGTTAAATTGTGCTTATAGACCACAGAGTTCAAGACAAGTAGAAAGAATGAATAGAACCATTAAAGAGACCTTAACGAAATTAAGCTTAGAGACCAGCATAGGATTGGACTATGCTCCTGCCTTATGCAATGTTTCATGCAAGAAAAAATCCCTTTGTTTCTTTGAGTAACCTTACCACCTGTGAAATTCTTTATGGTGGCCCTCCTCCAGTAGGGGACCTAAGCCCAACTGTAAGACCTAAAGATCCTTTCCACACCCCCTTGCTTGACAGACTTAAAGATCTTGAAAGAACTCAGTAATACCTGTGAAAACAGCTGGCCACTGCCTACCCAACTGGGAACCAGGGGATTCCACATCCATATCAAGTAAGAGATTTCATCTATGTAAGATGATATCAGGTGTCATCCCTGGTACCCCGCTGAAAAGGACCATACCAGGTGCTATTATAACACCTACAGTGGTAAACGTAAACAGAATCACTTCCTGGATCCATGCCTCTCATCTCAAGCATGCTCTCCTGTACAGAATCTTTCTGGAAACTGAAAAAGACTGGTAACAGTTTCAAATTGTGTATTCGCAATGCGAATAAGGTTATATACTCTCCCCTTGGCTACAAGTAGTCCTAACCCTCATCAGCCCAATAAGCAGTGATGGCTGATCACAAATCCTACTGGAAAAGAAGTATGGTCTATCTCGCATACAGCCCCCTTAGGGACCTGGTGGCCATCTCTCCACCCAGACATTTGTTAGCTAGCTATAGGTATTTCCTATTGTGATATCACTGATGAAGAGGATCCCACTAAAATACCATTAAATCCCTTCTGTAACATAGATAATGGAAACAAACATTATGGATGTAGGGACACGAGAGCCAGATGCAGGTTGGCTAGTCTAGATTACTAAGTTTGCCTGGCAGACTATCAAAGCCACAAAGAGTAACGGCTGTGTGGGGGAAAAGCCGACTTTTTCTGTATGTCATGGGAATGTGTGCATACAGGGGCTGCCTGATGGAACCCCAATTCTTCATCAAATTCAGTACACAGCATTGGTCACATTACCAATTAGACAACCAAAAACTATGGCACCCAGAGGGGTCTCTAGATCCTCAAATTTTGCGTGACCTTTTTGACTTCTGCAAGTGCTCAAAAGAGTGAAAGGAAATTCCCCTATGTGGAAGCCTTTTCCCTCCTTCACTCACATCCTGAACTATGCTTCTCCAATAGATCATTATCCTCAGCCTTCTGCTCCAGACCCTCTGCTGTCACTCCCATCTCAGCAACTTGATTTCTCCCCTCCAATAACTAGATCAGAAGCCCAAAGCTCCACCAGTTCTCTGACCATCGCCCCCTTGCTGAGGTAGCAGGTACATAGGTACTGCTCCACCGACTCATTCCTCTCATCTCCTGTCAGTGCCCTCACCGGGTCCCACCAGGTCCTCTTACCAGCTAACCCAATGCTCAAACAAGCTGAGGAGAGCCCTGAGACCCTTATCCAAGATGTAATATAATTGGCCTTTAAAGTTGCTTTGTCATCACTGAAAACAGGTTACTAAAATTTAAAGTCCCTCACAGGATTTTGGGATCCTCACTCCCGTCTTTCACTCTGCTCTACCTGATCTACTGCTCAAGTTTGCTGCTAGGAAATTCCCAATACCCTTTCGCATTATTCTTTTACATCTCTCTTTTCCCTCATTCTCAGATCCTCGGAGGTGCTCTCAGCCCCAACTTCCCCGTCTTTCCCCCTCTGTACCAGGTCCACAGAAAAGTCTTAAATGACCTTCTTCAGAAGTCTTCACCATGGCTGAGTTTTGAACTTTCAGCCAAACAGTCCCAATAAAGACTTTAATGTAGATAAACATTCTCTTTTGTATTGCCCTGTTCTACTTGGCCACTGGCTAAAAATCTCAGTACTTCTAAGCTAGACAACCCCTAACTAGTTTTTCACAAAATATGTGAACAAGTCCTCTGGCCTACAGCTGGGGCTTCACAGAGATGGCTACATTTCTAAGATAAAGAAATTACCAACCGGGCTCCATGGTAACAGCTGGCAGGGGGAAAATAAGAAAGGGAAGAAAAAGCTCTCCTCCTCCCAGGTGTCCTTGAAAAGTTAACTTGCCCAGAACAGAAGGAAAAACAGAAACAAATACTGCTTTTTTAAACTTCTGAAGACTGTGAACTTCTGAGCCCCATCCCTTATATGTTGGGTACAAATTTCTGAAACTACCTAAACTTGAGTTTCAGGGGATTAATTGATTACAATAGGAGCAATGCCCTCTGAATCCGGTTGCAACCAAATAGGACTGTTTCCCTCTCTTGAGTGCTATCTTAGGTGCCTTGCTTTGTCAGTGCCTACAACAGCATAATTCTATATACTTAAACATCGTTTATGTTTTCATGAAATGATCAAGATATGTGATAAATTGTGAAATGGTGCAGATGTTTCCCAGAGTGCTCTATCATGACGCAGGTTCATTTGAAGATCAAATAGGGGGGGCATACAACCGGTTCCACTGGGAACATATATCCCTCACTTTAGCCATCCTATTAGGAATAGGAGTTGCTGCATGGGTGGGCAGAGGAACCAGTGGCATTGTCCATGGGACACAAAAGATGACCCAATTAGAAGCAGCAATAGAGCAAAAGTAAGATATTAGAAACCTCCTTCAGGGCTTTGCATGAAACTTTAACCTCTCTCTCTGAAGTTGTTTTACAGAACAGTTGAGGGTTGGACCTCCTCTTCATTAGAGAAGGGGGCCTTTGTGCTGCATTGAGGGAAGAATGTTGTTTTTATGCTGACTATACTGGAGTCGTAATAAAATCTATGAGTAAATTTAAAAGACACCTTGAAGAGCATCAACAAGTGAGAGAGGGCCCAAAAGGGTGGCTTGAGTCTTGGTTCACACAGTCCCCCTGGTTAACTACGTTTTTATCAACCCTGGCCGGTCCAATAATAATCCTCATATTATTGCTAACTATAAAACCCTGTTTGCTCAACCGTGTAATGTCTTTTCTCCAGGCTCAAATTGGAGGAGTTAAACTTATGGTAATACCCCACTAGCAGACATTGAATGTGACACCCTCCAATGATCATTTTTATGATTAAAATTAGCCAGAAGAAGAAGTGGGGAATGAAATATTAATAAAATAGGTACTTGTCACATCTTGTTTTTCTGTATGCTTAACAGAACACTGTTGAAATCTTGAGAAATGTTTGCAAAACTTGTTCCCAGAATGTTCTATCCCCAGCTGCCAAATTGCAGAATGTACTCCCTCTCCCAGTTGCATGCAAACCGCCCACTCGCCCTGACCCATCAATACAATTCCCTCCCTTCTCTCTCCAGGGAAAGTATATAAGCTCTACTTCAGCTATTCTCAGGGCTATCTGCTCTATTCAGGTGAGCTCTGAACCCCAGCATTCTGGACACCCAATAAACCCTTTGATGTTGCATGAGATAGCCTGTTGGTAGTCTCCTCCTCTGAAGCTCGCACCACGTTTACTTGGATGATTGAATGTAGAAGAGAACATCCAGTCAAAAAGGGATAGTCTGTAGCATTAGGAAGATAGTCAGAAAGTTTAGGAAGAAGGGTGAGTATAAGATTTGGAACAAAAGTTTCTTAGCAATAGGATTTCGATTAGAGAGTGAATGTAAATGTCAGCACAAGTGAAGAGTCAGTCACAATGATGAAGTGGGGAAAATATGTAGGAAAGCATATATCAATAGAGACATTACAAAATCAGGCAAAGTATAAAGTGTGTGATAGGATTAGACATTTTGAACAGGGTTGAGTTTAAATATATAATCTTAGGAAGAAACAAATATGTAGTCACAAATAGGATTGACATTTGAGAGCATTGGGCAAATTTCAGGTGGATGAATATTTTGAGAATAATCTTGTGAATAGTTGATTATAAATTCACATACATGAACATGAATGAATTTAGGGAGTGAATATAAGACACATATATTTCATATTTTGAAAAATCTGGAGAGTGTATATATATATATATATATATATATATATATATATATATATACATATATATACATATACATAAAACAAACACACAGACAAAAAAGTAGCAATATATATGTCAATCAAAATTTATTATAAAATATATACCATCCACAGATCTAAAAATATTCATTTTACTGAACATGGATTTATGTATAATGCTGTTCAACTAGCAAGCTCACCCATAGGTTGAATATTCAGTTCCAACAGGGTTTAGTAGGAGTGATCTCTTCTAACAATTTGTATCTGCCAAGTCAGCCACCTCACAAGAATGTACGTGTGGTACCAGATAGGAATCTATATGTGCATATAAGAATACAGAGAAAGGGAGACAGGAATTCACATATTTGTTAACCTTAAAAATACAAGGACAACTATTTCAACAAACAATTGACTAGATTTATAACTCCAACTCTGTATCATGCAAAAGGCAAGTCTATCTATACACCATGCCTACTCTGAACTGCTTGTATTTCTATTCTTTATGGGTTATTTTTCTCCATCATATTAGGATTAGTAGTCAGAGTCTGGTAGGGTATGGGTTAGAGTCAGGTATTCAGTATTTTGAATTGAAAATAGGACCCTGAATCCAATGTGTATGCAAATATATGCTACGGAAAAATCTTCCCACTCTCCTCCAGAACAATGCCTTGACATTACCTTCGCCCCAAGTAAGACACAATTAGAGGAGAAGAGTTAGAAAATCTGTGAATACATATCTAGAATGGAAAATGCTCCAGATTTCACATCTTTGGAGGTGGTAGAGGAGTTTCCAAAAGAAAGAGACAGGGTAAACACTCCACAAACATGGAGCTCTGCTGGCCAAAAGACTTTTTGAGAATCTGCCTCTGAGGTTGGGCAATTGAAATATATGTTGTTGTCATGAGCTTTAGCTTTATTTGTAGTGAAACCATCAAAGCTGGATCTGCATCTATGTGACCTGGAGGAAATGGTTACTTATTTTCAAATAAAAATGAGGCAGCAGTGATGAATTCTCTTTTTGTAGGTAAACTTTGGCCACTGAGGGCTAAGGGTCTTCCCGTGTGGACTGTGAAACCAATGGTCATCCTCAAATTTTCGTGGTGTTTCTTGCTGCTGCACTGGGAGTTTGGTATTTGCATCATGAAATACAACGAGTTCAAATGGGACACAGTGCTGAAGGGAGTTCTGTCAGGTGTGGTTGGCAGGGTCTCCAGGAGAATGCACCAACCAGGGTTCTATCTCAAGTAGCTTGCCCCCTTGACAATAGCAACATGATACTGAACATTGCCCTGAAACCTCTCCATATAAAAATATGCCTTTACATATATGGGTGTGATGGTTGCACCATGTCAGTCACAGCCATTTGGAAGCCAATGGAAGATCCACATGGCCCCACCACAGATGTTTTATCACACATTTGCATAACACAGCTCTAGGCCCACTACTTACCAGGCCCCAACTTACTGGCATCTCTGTTCTACACCATTTTCATGAAACCCAGTCAATCAAGGCCCTGTCTGGTATACTCATGATCATCAACAGGACATCAAAGGTCCTCCAGTGCCAGCTGGTCATCGGAATTTCTAAAATTTCATGGTAATTATCTAGCATTTTTTCACAGATGCATTTGGAGGCAATGTTGGTTCAATTCATTCAGGAACCATTAAATGGTGAGGAAGCTAATTTCAGGGAAATCTCTGGAGCACTCTCACAGGCAAGTCTACCCAAAGAGTGGCCAAAAAGTCACATGAAGCCAGGCCCATTGAGGTCTACAAAGCGAGGTCCAAGTGTGTTTTGAATCTCAATTATGCCTGCCAAGTCTTTCAGAATAAAATCATGTAATATCCTGGCTGTGATTCCCAGTGTTCTGTGGAAAGCCACTCTGGGCCTTGATCCCAGGTTCCAATGGCAACTCTCATTCCTGGCCTCCTAAAATCCCAACACAATTCATGTCAATACTTCTCTGAGGTCAGTTCCAGAACTCAGTCTCTAAGGGGAATCACAGCAGAATTCAAGCCCAGGTTTACCCAGTCATCTCTTCCAACTGCCACACAAATGACCACAATTATAACCAAAACACTCCTACATGGCCCTCATCTTCTACCATAAAGATACTCATCATAACATCTGGATGGAGGTTTTCATGAGAGGCACATCCCAAGACAGTGTCCAAAATAAGCTCCCTTGCCCCTCATTTGCCGAATGTCAGGGTGGCTTGGACACCCTTCCTGTGAACCAGGAGGGATCAAATAGGCCTGCCCTTAATACTGCTTCGCTTCTCCAATTTGAGGCTCTCTGACTGTGGGGTCTAGATTCTTTTTGTGAATTGGAGTCATGAGAAAAGCCAAGCCCCTCTGCAGAGATTTGAAGAACTCATTTCACCCAAAGAATCCCTATTCTGACATGATGGATTTCAGAAACCTAACAAAGGAAGGCAATATAATTCATGCACATTGATTGAACGTTTTTCCATTTTGGTTTAGATGCACATATGGGATCTTTCTTTACATCCATCAGGTGCTGAGAATCTAAGTCACAGCCTAAAACAGGGCAAAGGGCCTGAATCAGACACATCCTTTTCCAATGAAATTAAGCAAAGAGCCAGAGGTGATGCACATTCATTTCCATTTGAAAACTGTTTTCTTCAGGCTTAACAAAGGGGTTGCATGAGACAAAGACCTTCCTGATATTCAGGGCAACAGAACAATAGGTAAGCAAAAGGCCCAAAGCAGGGTATCTTCACTGAGATTTTCCTGGTCACACTGATATCTGAGTTTTCTGAGATGCTCGCCATTCCATTCAGGTATCCAGTACATGGCCATGTCAAAGACCTTGGATTTGGTACATATCTTGGACACATAACCATGAGCCTATTCTAGAGAGTGGCCAGAATTCAGGAAGAAAACAGGGACTTAGGAAGGTATTAGGTGTTGCCCGTGCATAAGGCAAGCCACACTCCATTCATAAATTGGGCAGGATGAATGCTGGGAAGCTTTATACTAGACATGACACATCCATTGCTGCATTCTCTTTTCTCATGTCTACTACCACAGGCACAGTGGGATACACAGACATGGAAACACTCACCTCTTCAAACGACTTACCGGAAACAGTTCACTCCAAAACAAACAAACCGCCATTCCTACCTATTTTCAGAACATGAGACAAACCACAAACCCACACCCACTCCCAAAAAGGCACCTCCTTCCCCATAGGTGTATGACTAACCAGAGTGTCCTCTGACTGGTGGCCATACTCTGTTCTTCCGAAATGGCCTGTCCTCTCTCAGATCTGTTTTCCTTGGCCAACTCTGTAAAGTTGTAAGGAAAAAGTGGAGAGCCACTACCTGCTTTCTCAGGAAAGCTCCCTATTCAGAGCTCTCCAGGCATTTGGTAATCCTCACTTCAGTAGGTACCAAGAATGACTGACACTATCTTTGGTAAATCCAAACAAGTGAGCCCACTGGGACTGGGACTGGGACTGCCTCTGGGTGCCTGGCTCCTTGGATACAAAGTTCAGAGAGTTCCATCACCAAGGAAATGAGGTATGTCACATTCTTTGGAACTGAATGAGGTCACTGCCTTGGCAAATGTATATCTTATGATGTGCAAAAACTGAAGAAATAATAATGTACCAGTGTCGAATACAAATGAATGACAAATAACATATCATGTCCCATAGGAGTCTACTTGCATTGATGTTAGACTGGGTCAGTTACTGTAGAATAATTAGGATTTGTATGCACCATTCACTGAAGTTAGTTTTCAGTACTAGGAAACAAATATGTATTTCAGGTGGATGAATATTTCTGATTATAATCTTGTGAAAAGTTGATTATAAATCCACATACATGAACATGAATGAATTTAGAGAGTGTATATTAGACACATATATTTCATATTTTGAAAAATTTGGAGAGTATATCTATATCTATATCTATATCTATATCTATATATATATACACACACACACACACACAAACACACACACACAACACTCACAGACATTAAAATGTACCAATATAAATGCCAATCGAATTCATCAGTAAATATATATCATCCACAAATGCAAAAATATTTATTTTACTGAACATGAGTTAATGTATAATGTTGTTCTACTAGGACGCTCTCCTATAGGTTGAATTTTCATTTCCAACAGCATTTAGGAGGAGTGAACTCTTCTCACAATTTGTATCTGCCAAGACAGCCACCTCACAAAAATGTACGTGTGATACCTGGTAGGATTCTATATATGCATATAAATATACATGTGTGAATAGGCTACAGAAAAGGGAAACAAGAATTCACATATTTGTTAAGTTTAAAAACACATGGAGAATATTTCAATTAAAATTTGACTAGATTTATAACTCCTACCTTATATAATGCAAATGTCAAGTCCAACAATACAACATGTCTCCTCTGAAGTGCTTGTATTTCTATTGTGTTGGGTTAATTTTCTCCATTATATTAGGATGAATAGTCTGAGTCTACTAGGTATGGGTTAGTGTCAGGGATTCAGTATTTCGAATGGAAAATTGGAAAATGAATCCAATGTGTATGTAAATATATGCTGCACAAATATCCTCCTGCTCTCATCCAGAACAATGCCTTGACATTACCTTCACCCCAAGTAAGACACAATTAGAGGAGAAGAGTTACAAAATCAGTGAATACATATCTGGAATGGAAAATGCTCAGTAGTTCACAACCTTGGAGGTGGTAGAGCAGTTTCCAAAACTAAGGGACAGGGTAAACACTCCACAAACATGGAGCTCTGCTGGCCTAAAAATTTTTTGAGAAACTGCCACTGAGTTTTGCACTTGAAATATATGTTGTTTTCAGGAGATTTGGCTTCCTTTGTAGTGAGACCATCAAAGCTGGGTCTGCATCTATGTGACCTGGAGGACATGGTTTCTTATTTCCAATGAACTAGATGAAGCAGTGCTGAATCCTCTCTTTGTAGGTAAACTGAGGCCACTGGGGACTAAGTGTCTCCCCGTGTGGACTGTGAAGCCATTTGGTCCTCTTCCACTTTTTGTGGTGTTTTTGCTGCTGCACTGTGAGTTTGGTATTTGTTTCACGAAATACTAGGAGCTAAACTGGGACACAGTGCTGGAGGGAGTTCTGTCACGTGTGGTGGGTCAGGGTCGGCAAGAGAATGCACCAACTAGGCTCCTATCTCTCACAGCTTGCCCCATTGCCCCCTTGTCCATATCAACCTGATTCTTAATTTTCCTCTGAAAACTCTCCATATAACAATATGCCTTTACATATAAGGGTCTGCTGGCTGCACCATGTCAGTTACAAGCCATTTGGAATCCAATGGTAGATCCACATGGCCCTACCACGGATGTTTTATCAAACACCTCCCCACCACTGCTCTAGACCCACTACTCAGCAGGCTCCAACTTACTGGCTTCTGTTCTACACCATTTTCATGTAACTCAGTAAGTCAAGGCACTGTCTGGTATACTCATGATCAGCAACAGGACATCCAATGTTTCTCCAGTGCCACCTGGTCATAGGAATTTCAAAAATTTCATGGTATTTATCTAGCCATTTTTTAAGCATGAAGTTGGAGGCACTGTGGATTTCAGTTCATTCAGCAAACATTAAATGGTGAGGAAGCTTATTTCAATGAAATCTCTGGAGAACTCTCACAGGCACGGCTTCCCAAAGAGTGGACAAACGGTCACATTAGGCCAGGCCCATTGAGGTCTACAATGTGAGGTCCATGTGTGTTTTGACTCTCAACTATGGCTGCCATTTCTTTAAGAATAAAATCATGTGATATCCTTGCTGAGATTTCCAGTCCTCTGTTGAAATCCACCCGGGGCCTAGGTCTCAGTTTCCAAGAGCGACTTTCATGCGTGGCCTCTTAAAATCCCAACAAAATTCATGGCAATGCTTCTCTGAGTTCAGTTCCAAAACCCAGTCTCTAAGGGGAATCACACCAGAGTTCAACCCCACGTGTACCCAGTCATTTTTTCCAATGCCACACAAATGACCAAAATCAAAACCAAAACACTCCCACATGGCCCTCATCTTATTCCATATAGTCAATCATCTTAACCTCTGGCTGGAGGTTTCCATGAGGGGCGCAGCCCAAGACAGTGTCCAAAATCAGCTCCTTTGCCCCTCATTTGTCTAAAGTCAGGGTAGCCTGGACACCGTTTCTGTGAACCAGGAGTGAACAAATAAGCCTGCCTTTAATACTTCTTTGTTTCTCCAATTTCAGGCCTACTGATTTTAGGTATCAATTCTTTAGGTGATTTAGAGTCATGCGAAAACACAAGCACCTCTGCAGGGCTTTGAAGAACTCATTTGACCCAAAGAATCCCTATTGTCATTTGATGGAGTGCAGGAACCTAACAGAGGAAGGCAAGAGACTTCATCCACAATGAATGATATTTTTTGCCATTTTGGTTTTGGAAGCTCACATGGCATCATTCTTAAGATCCATCAGGTGCTGAGACTCTAAGTCACAGCCACAGACAGGTCCAAAGGCTGATAAAGACACATCTCTTTCCAAAGCAATTAAGCAAAGAGCCACAGGTGAGGCCCATTCATTTCCATTTGAAAACTGTTTTTTCAGGCTTCACAAAGGGGTGGCCTGAGGCAAAGACCTTCCTGACATTCAGTGCAACACAACAATAAGTAAGCAAAAGGCCCAAAGCAGGGTTTCTGCACTGAGATTTTTCTGGTCACACTGATATCTGAGTTTTCCGAGATGCTCGCCATTCTCTTCAGCTACCCAGTACATGGCCATGTCACAGAGCTTGGCGGTGGTACATATTTTGGACACAAATCCATCAGCCTATTCTGGAGAGTGGCCAGAATTCAGGAAGAAAACTACAACTTAGAAAGATAGCAGGTGTTGCACATCGATAAGACAAGCTGCAGTCCATTCATATATTGGGCAGGATGAATTATGGGAAGATTTATACTAGACAGGACACATCCATTAATGCATTCTCTTTTCTAATGTCTACAACAACAGACACAGTGGGATACACAGAAAGAGAAACACTCGCCGTGTCAAATGACTTACTAGAAACTGTCCACTCCAAACCAAACAAACCGCCTTTCCTATCTATTCTCAGAACATGAGACAAAACAACAAACCCACACCCACTCCCACAAAGGCACCTCCTTGCCCCAAGTAGGTCTGTGACTATCCGGAGTGTCCTCTGACTGGTGGGCCATACTATGTTCCCCCGAAATCGCCTGTCTTCTCTCAGACCTTCTTTCCTTGACCAACTCTGTGAAGATGTCAGGAAAAAGTGGTTAGCCACTACCTGTTTTCTCAGGAAAGGTCCATCTTCAGAGCTCTCCTGGCATTTTGCCATCCTCACATCATTAGGTACCAAGAAAACTGACTCTGTCCTTGGTAAATCCAAACAAGTGAGCCCACTGGGACTGGGACTGGGACTGCCTCTGGGTGCCTGGCTTCTTGGATACCAAGTTCAGAGAGTTCCATCACCAAGGAAATGAGGTATGTCACATTCTTTGGAACTGAATGAGGTCACTGCCTTGGCAACCATTTTGTCCTAACAGTTGCTTCCAAGGGTAACATAAGATGGGGGTTGCCCCTACTTCCGGTGACACTTTCTTAAGGTAGAATGTATATCAACCATTGGCACCCGGGAACAGCTCTCCACTCAGGCCTGGTTTGGTCCATCTTCTCTACAATAAGAAGAGAGAGATTCAGATTCAGATACATCCCTTCATCCTGACCAGGTTGTTTGCCATGGAAGATGACTTTTGCTCTCTCAGGTGCTTCATACCTGCCTACAACTTCTCCAGGTATCATTTGTGCATGGACATTTGAGGTTCTCATCAGGTGGAAGATCCCCAACTTTCCTCTATTGTAAGAACCACTCTGACAACTCTTTTGTCCATTTTGGTTTGGGATGCACACATTGGATTTTTCTTTAGACCCATCATGTGCTGTGAATCTAAGCCACAGCCTCACATAGGGCTGAGAGGCTGATTCAGAAACATCCATTTCCAAAGCAATTAAGCAAAGAGGCACACGTAATGACCATTCTTTTCCATTTGAAAACTATTTTCTGCAGGCTTCACAAAGTGTGGCCTGAGGCAAAGACCTTCCTGACATTCAGGGCAACAGAATAGGTAAGCAAAAGGCCCAAAACAGGGTTTCTCCACTGAGACTTTCTTGGGCATACTGATATCTGAGTTTTCTGAGATACTCGCCATTCCCATCAGCTATCCAGTACATGGCCATGTCACAGAGATGGAGGTGGTACATATCTTGGACACAAAATCATGAGCGTATTCTGGAGAGTGTCCAGAATTCAGGAAGAATACAGGAATTTAGAAAGATGGCAGGAGTTGCCCATCCATACGGCAAGCTGCAGTCCATTCATAAATTGCACAGGATGAATGCTTTGAAGCTTTCTCGTAGACAGGACACATCCATTGATGCATTCTATTTTCTAATGTCTACAATCACGGACACAGTATGATATATAGACACAGAAACACTCACCTTGTCAAAGGACTTACTAGACACAGTCCACTCCAAAACAAACAAACCAGCTTTCCTAACTATTCTCAGAACATGAGACAAAACCACAAACTCACACTCACACCCAAAAAGTCACCTCCTTTCCCCAAGTAGGTCTGTGACTATCCGGAGTGTCCTCTGACTTGTGGGCCATACTATGTTCCCCCAAAATGGCGTGTCCTGTCTCCAATCTGGTCTCTTTGGCCAACTCTGTGAAGTTGTCAGGAGCCCATGGTGAGAAACTACCTGCTTTCTCTGGAAAGGCCAGTCTTCATAGTTTCCAGGCATTTGGCTGTCCTCACATCAGTAGGTACAAAGAAAGAGTGACTCTGTCTTGTTAAATCCAAACAAGTTAGCCCACTGGGACATGGAGTGGGTTTGACTCTGTGTGCCTGGTTTCCTGGATCCCAAGATCACAGACTTTCATTACCAAAACTGTAAGGTGATGTCACTTTCTTCAAGATCTGAATGAAGTCACTGCCTTGGAAACCAGTTTGTTTTAACAGTTGCTTACATGGTTCCCAAAAGATGGAGGCTGCCTCTACTTGCTGTGACTCATTCATATGTTAGAATGGTATATCAACCATAGGCACCGGGGAACAGCTCTCCACACAGGCATGGTTTGGTCCATCTTCTCTACATTATGAAGAGAGAGGCTAATTCAGACACATCCCATCAACCTGACCAGGTTGTTTGCCATGGAAGATGACTTTTGCTCTCTCATGTCCTTCATAGCTGCCTACATCTTCTCCAAGGATCATTTCAGCATGGACCTTTTAGGTTTTCAGCAGCTGGAAGATCGCCTATATTCCTGTATTGAAAGACCAACTCTGTCCCTGCTCTTCTGTAAAATTAGATTGAGGGAAAAGTGTATGGTTAGGGTTAATAACATGTTCAATTTGGGTTAGGAATCATTCTCTGGAATGAATATTTGTATTAGGAACCTGCGATATTTATAAGAATATATAGGTGAAATATAAGTATGAAAACAGAAATCTATGTAAGTTTTGAAGCCCAGAAGGGCATTGGGCTCTTGATTGGGATACTTAGCATTGATTTATGTCCTGCACAGTTGTCTCAGTTAAATCAATATACTATGGCATAGGACCTTCTAATTTGGATGATTGAATGTGGAAGAGAACATCCAGTCAAAAAGGGATATTCGGTAGGATTAGGAAAATAGTCGGTAGGTTTAGATAAAAGAGTGAGTATAGGATTTGGACCAAAAGTTCTTTAGCAATAGGGTTTCAGGTAGAGAGTGAATGTAAATGTCAGCACATGTGAAGAGTCAGTCACAATGATGTACTGGGTAAAATATGTAGGAAAGCAATATTTTGAAGACGTATAAATTAATTGGGGGTACAAATAGGTGTACCTTGTGCCTATGAATATAGAGATAATGCATGAATAGACCATACTGTGAATAAATAATATAACTGGTTCGAACTTTAAATAATGGATTGAATTGATTCCTGCAAATATAGAGGAAACCTAATATTGATATACAATCATCCATTCCAAACAGTTATGCATCTAATGGTGATATTAGATTTATGGTTTATCATGAAAAGTGTGTGAGTTTTGCTTCAAAACTGATTATGAAATTTAAAAAAATGTGTTTGCAGAGAAGTCTCATGAAAAGACCAGTCAAGAAACCGGGAGGAATACATGTGTTCTGAAGCAGGAAATGATTAAAAGTGAAAAAATACCTATAAAGTTGTGAACTTGTGGATGAAATATATATCCTATGATGTGCAAAAACTGCAGAAATATTAATGTAGCAGTGTTGAATATAAATGAACGTCAAAATACACATCATGTCCCATAGGAATCTACTTGCATTGATGTTAAACTGGGTCAGATACTGTAGAATTATTAGGATTTGTATGCACCATTCACAGAAGTGAGTTGTCAGTACAAGGAAACAAATATGTATTTCAGGTGGATGAATATTTCCAATAATAATCTTGAGAAAAGTTGATTATATTTCCTCATGCATGAACATGAATGAATGTATGAATGTAGAGAGTGTATATAAGACACATATATTTCATGTTTTGATAAATCAGGAGAATATATATATATATATATATATATATATATATATATATATATATATATATATATAAAACACACAGAGAAACATAAAAAAGTAGCAATATATGCCAAATGAAATTTATAATGAAATATATAACATCTACTGATGCAAAACTATATACTTTACTGAACATGGAATTATGTATAATGTTGTTGTACTAGGAAGCTCATCCATAGGTTGAATTTTTAGTTCCAACAGGGTTTAAGAGGGGTAGTCTCTTCACACAATTTATATCTGCCGAGTCAGCAACCTCACAAAAATGTACGTGTGATACCAGGTAGCATTCTATATGTACATATAAAAATACATGTGCTGTATAGGCTACAGAGAAAGGGAGGCAGGGATTCACATATTTGTTAATTTTAAAAACACATGAAAAACTATTCCAAATAAAAATTCACTAGATTTATAACACCTACCATTTATTATGCAAAAGAAACGTTCAAAAATACACCATGCCTCCTCTGACCTGCTTGTATTTCTGTTCTATTTGGGTTATTTTTCTCCATCATATTAGGATTAGGAGTCAGGGTCTAGTAGGGTATGTGTTAGTGTCAGGGATTCAGTATTTTGAATGGAAAATAGGAAAAAGAATCCAATGTCTATCAAATATGTGCTACACAAAATATTTTCCCTCTCTCATCCAGAACAATGCCTTGACATTACCTTCGCCCCAAGTAAGACACAATTAGTGGAGAAGAGTTATAAAATCTGTGAATATATAACTGGAATGGAAAATTCTCAGGAGTTCACAACCTTGGATGTGGTAGAGAAGTTTCCATAAGTAAGGGACAGGTTAAAAACTCCACAAACATGGAGCTCTGCTGGCCTAAAGGACTTCTTGATAAACTGCCTCTGAGGTTGGGCACTTGAAATATATGTTGTTTTCAGGAGCTTTAGCTTCCTTTGTCGTGAGACCATCAAAGCTGGGTCTGATTCTATGTGACCTGGAGGACATGGTTTCTTATTTTCTAATGAACATGAGGCAGCAGTGGTGAATTCTCTCTTTTAAGTAAAATGTGACCAGTGCGTGCTAAGTCTCTCCCCATCTGGGCTGTGAAGCCATTTGGTCATCCTCCAATTTTTCATGGTTTTTCATTCCCCTGCATTGGGAGTTTGGTATTTGCTTCAGGAAATACAAGGAGTTCAAAAGGGACACAGTGCTGGATGGAGTTCTGCCACATGTGGTGGGTCAGGGTCTGCAGGAGAATGCACCAACCAGGCTTCTATCCCACATAGCTTTTTCCCTTGTCTATTGCAACCTGATTCTTAACATTGCCATGAAACCTCTCCATATAACAAGACGCCCTTACATATTAGTGTCTGCTGGCCTCACGATGTCTGTCACAAGCCATTTGGAAGCCAATGGCAAATCCATATGGCCACATCAGAGATGTATTATGACACACATACACACCACTGCTCTAGGCACACTACTCAGCAGGCACCAACTTACTGGCATGTCTGTTCTAGATCATTTTCATGAAACACAGTCAATCAAGGCACTGTCTAGTATACTCATGATAAACAACAGGACATCCAAATGTTCTCCAGAGACATGTTGTATAGTTGGACTTGACATTTGCATTATATAAGGTAGGAGTTATAAATCTAGTCAAATTTTAATTGAAATATTCTCCATGTGTTTTTAAACTTAACAAATATGTGAATTCTTGTTTCCCTTTTCTGTAGCCTATTCACACATGTATATTTATATGCATATATAGAATCCTACCAGGTATCACACGTACATTTTTGTGAGATGGCTGTCTTGGCAGATACAAATTGTGAGAAGAGTTCACTCCTCCTAAATGCTGTTGGAAATGAAAATTCAACCTATAGGAGAGAGTCCTAGTAGAACAACATTATACATTAACTCATGTTCAGTAAAATAAATATTTTTGCATTTGTGGATGATACATATTTACTGATGAATTTCGATTGGCATTTATATTGGTACTTTTTAATGTCTGTGAGTGTTGTGTGTGTGTGTGTGTGTGTGTGTGTGTGTGTGTGTATATATATAGATATAGATATAAATATAGATATACTCTCCAAATTTTTCAAAATATGAAATATATGTGTCTAATATACACACTCTAAATTCATTCATGTTCATGTATGTGGATTTATAATCAACTTTTCACAAGATTATAATCAGAAATATTCATCCACCTGAAATACATATTTGTTTCCTAGTACTGAAAACTAACTTCAGTGAATGGTGCATACAAATCCTAAATATTCTACAGTAACTGACCCAGTCTAACATCAATGCAAGTAGACTCCTATGGGACATGATATATAATTTGTCATTCATTTGTATTCGACAGTGGTACATTATTGTTTCTTCAGTTTTTGCACATCACAGGATATACATTTCATCCACAAGTTCACAAATTAATAAGCATTTGTTTCAACTTTCACCACTTCTTGCTTCAGAACACATGTATTGTCAGGGTTTCTTGACTGGTCTTTTCATGAGACTTCTTTCCAAACACATTATTTTGAATTTCCATAATCATTTTGAAGCAAAACTCACACACTCTTCATGATAAACCAAAACACAAATATTTCCATTACATATATACCTGGTTGGAATGAATGATTGTATATCAATATACGATTTCCTTTAATTTTTCAGATATCAGTTCAATTCATTATTTAAAGTTCAAAAAAGTTATATTATTTATTCACAGTATGGTCTATTCATGCTTTTTCTCTATGTTCCTAGAAACAGGGTACACCTCGTTGTACCCCCGATTCTCATTTTACATCTTCAATATATTGCTCCCAGAAATGGTGAAAGAAATACTCATGTCACCTCATTATCAGAGTAATATTCTGGACAAAAAATGGAAAGGTCACACTTATGATTGTACCAAAGCCTAAATGGAAAGTGAACATGGATTTCTAAAAACATCCATGTCCAGGTTGCCTAATGCTGTCAATTGTCAATCCTATTGGTGACTACATATTTGTTTTTTTCATAATTTATATATTCAAACTCAACCCTGTTGAAAATGTCTAATTCTATCACTCACTTTATATTTGCCTGATTTCGTAATGTTTCTATTGATATCTGCTTTTCTACATATTTTCCCCAGTTCAACATAGTGACTGACTCTTCATATGTGCTGACATTTACATTCACTCAACAACTGAAAGTCTATTGCTAAAGAACTTTTGGTCCAAATCCTATACTCACTCTTCTTCCTAAACCTACCGACTATCTTCCTAATCCTACTGAATATCCCTTTTTGACTGGATGTTCTCTTCTAAATTCAATCATGCAATGTACAAAGTCCTATGCCATTGTATATCGAATTATCTGAGGCATCTTTGCAGAACATCATTCAAAGCTAAGTATCCCAATCAAGGGCAAAACCCCTCTGGGCTTCAAATCACACCTAGATTTCTGTTTTCCTACTTATATTTCACCTCTATATTCTTGTAAATATTGCAGGTTCCCAATACCATTATTCATCACACAGAATCACTCGTAACCCAAATCAAACCTGTTTTTAACCCCAAGTATACACTGTTCCCTCAATCATTTTACAGAAGAGCAGGGACAGAGTGGTTCTTACAATACAGGAAAGTTGGGGACCTTCCACCTGATGAGAACCTCAAATGTCCATGCACAAATGATACCTGGAGAAGTTGTAGGCAGGTATGAAGCACCTGAGAGAGCAAAAGTCATCTTCCATGGCAAACAACCTGATCAGGATGAAGGGATGTCTCTGAACCTGCCTCTCTCTCTTCTTATTGTACAGAAGATGGACCAAACCAGGGCTGAGTGGAGAGCTGTTCCCGGGTGCCAATGGTGATATACATTCTACCTTATGAAAGTGTCACAGGAAGTAGGGGCAACCTCCATCTCATGTTACCCTTTGAAGCAACTGTTAGGACAAAGTGGTTGCCAAGGCAGTGACCTCATTCAGTTCCAAAGAATGTGACATACCTCATTTCCTTGGTGATGGAACTCTCTGAACTTTGTATCCAAGGAGCCAGGCACCCAGAGGCAGTCCCAGTCCCAGTCCCAGTGGGCTCACTTGTTTGGATTTACCAAAGATAGTGTCAGTCATTCTTGGTACCTACTGAAGTGAGGATTACCAAATGCCTGGAGAGCTCTGAATAGGGAGCTTTCCTGAGAAAGCAGGTAGTGGCTCTCCACTTTTTCCTTACAACTTTACAGAGTTGGCCAAGGAAAACAGATCTGAGAGAGGACAGGCCATTTCGGAAGAACAGAGTATGGCCACCAGTCAGAGGACACTCTGGTTAGTCATACACCTATGGGGAAGGAGGTGCCTTTTTGGGAGTGGGTGTGGGTTTGTGGTTTGTCTCATGTTCTGAAAATAGGTAGGAATGGCGGTTTGTTTGTTTTGGAGTGAACTGTTTCCGGTAAGTCGTTTGAAGAGGTGAGTGTTTCCATGTCTGTGTATCCCACTGTGCCTGTGGTAGTAGACATGAGAAAAGAGAATGCAGCAATGGATGTGTCATGTCTAGTATAAAGCTTCCCAGCATTCATCCTGCCCAATTTATGAATGGAGTGTGGCTTGCCTTATGCACGGGCAACACCTAATACCTTCCTAAGTCCCTGTTTTCTTCCTGAATTCTGGCCACTCTCTAGAATAGGCTCATGGTTATGTGTCCAAGATATGTACCAAATCCAAGGTCTTTGACATGGCCATGTACTGGATACCTGAATGGAATGGCGAGCATCTCAGAAAACTCAGATATCAGTGTGACCAGGAAAATCTCAGTGAAGATACCCTGCTTTGGGCCTTTTGCTTACCTATTGTTCTGTTGCCCTGAATATCAGGAAGGTCTTTGTCTCATGCAACCCCTTTGTTAAGCCTGAAGAAAACAGTTTTCAAATGGAAATGAATGTGCATCACCTCTGGCTCTTTGCTTAATTTCATTGGAAAAGGATGTGTCTGATTCAGGCCCTTTGCCCTGTTTTAGGCTGTGACTTAGATTCTCAGCACCTGATGGATGTAAAGAAAGATCCCATATGTGCATCTAAACCAAAATGGAAAAACGTTCAATCAATGTGCATGAATTATATTGCCTTCCTTTGTTAGGTTTCTGAAATCCATCATGTCAGAATAGGGATTCTTTGGGTGAAATGAGTTCTTCAAATCTCTGCAGAGGGGCTTGGCTTTTCTCATGACTCCAATTCACAAAAAGAATCTAGACCCCACAGTCAGAGAGCCTCAAATTGGAGAAGCGAAGCAGTATTAAGGGCAGGCCTATTTGATCCCTCCTGGTTCACAGGAAGGGTGTCCAAGCCACCCTGACATTCGGCAAATGAGGGGCAAGGGAGCTTATTTTGGACACTGTCTTGGGATGTGCCTCTCATGAAAACCTCCATCCAGATGTTATGATGAGTATCTTTATGGTAGAAGATGAGGGCCATGTAGGAGTGTTTTGGTTATAATTGTGGTCATTTGTGTGGCAGTTGGAAGAGATGACTGGGTAAACCTGGGCTTGAATTCTGCTGTGATTCCCCTTAGAGACTGAGTTCTGGAACTGACCTCAGAGAAGTATTGACATGAATTGTGTTGGGATTTTAGGAGGCCAGGAATGAGAGTTGCCATTGGAACCTGGGATCAAGGCCCAGAGTGGCTTTCCACAGAACACTGGGAATCACAGCCAGGATATTACATGATTTTATTCTGAAAGACTTGGCAGGCATAATTGAGATTCAAAACACACTTGGACCTCGCTTTGTAGACCTCAATGGGCCTGGCTTCATGTGACTTTTTGGCCACTCTTTGGGTAGACTTGCCTGTGAGAGTGCTCCAGAGATTTCCCTGAAATTAGCTTCCTCACCATTTAATGGTTCCTGAATGAATTGAACCAACATTGCCTCCAAATGCATCTGTGAAAAAATGCTAGATAATTACCATGAAATTTTAGAAATTCCGATGACCAGCTGGCACTGGAGGACCTTTGATGTCCTGTTGATGATCATGAGTATACCAGACAGGGCCTTGATTGACTGGGTTTCATGAAAATGGTGTAGAACAGAGATGCCAGTAAGTTGGGGCCTGGTAAGTAGTGGGCCTAGAGCTGTGTTATGCAAATGTGTGATAAAACATCTGTGGTGGGGCCATGTGGATCTTCCATTGGCTTCCAAATGGCTGTGACTGACATGGTGCAACCATCACACCCATATATGTAAAGGCATATTTTTATATGGAGAGGTTTCAGGGCAATGTTCAGTATCATGTTGCTATTGTCAAGGGGGCAAGCTACTTGAGATAGAACCCTGGTTGGTGCATTCTCCTGGAGACCCTGCCAACCACACCTGACAGAACTCCCTTCAGCACTGTGTCCCATTTGAACTCGTTGTATTTCATGATGCAAATACCAAACTCCCAGTGCAGCAGCAAGAAACACCACGAAAATTTGAGGATGACCATTGGTTTCACAGTCCACACGGGAAGACCCTTAGCCCTCAGTGGCCAAAGTTTACCTACAAAAAGAGAATTCATCACTGCTGCCTCATTTTTATTTGAAAATAAGTAACCATTTCCTCCAGGTCACATAGATGCAGATCCAGCTTTGATGGTTTCACTACAAATAAAGCTAAAGCTCATGACAACAACATATATTTCAATTGCCCAACCTCAGAGGCAGATTCTCAAAAAGTCTTTTGGCCAGCAGAGCTCCATGTTTGTGGAGTGTTTACCCTGTCTCTTTCTTTTGGAAACTCCTCTACCACCTCCAAAGATGTGAAATCTGGAGCATTTTCCATTCTAGATATGTATTCACAGATTTTCTAACTCTTCTCCTCTAATTGTGTCTTACTTGGGGCGAAGGTAATGTCAAGGCATTGTTCTGGAGGAGAGTGGGAAGATTTTTCCGTAGCATATATTTGCATACACATTGGATTCAGGGTCCTATTTTCAATTCAAAATACTGAATACCTGACTCTAACCCATACCCTACCAGACTCTGACTACTAATCCTAATATGATGGAGAAAAATAACCCATAAAGAATAGAAATACAAGCAGTTCAGAGTAGGCATGGTGTATAGATAGACTTGCCTTTTGCATGATACAGAGTTGGAGTTATAAATCTAGTCAATTGTTTGTTGAAATAGTTGTCCTTGTATTTTTAAGGTTAACAAATATGTGAATTCCTGTCTCCCTTTCTCTGTATTCTTATATGCACATATAGATTCCTATCTGGTACCACACGTACATTCTTGTGAGGTGGCTGACTTGGCAGATACAAATTGTTAGAAGAGATCACTCCTACTAAACCCTGTTGGAACTGAATATTCAACCTATGGGTGAGCTTGCTAGTTGAACAGCATTATACATAAATCCATGTTCAGTAAAATGAATATTTTTAGATCTGTGGATGGTATATATTTTATAATAAATTTTGATTGACATATATATTGCTACTTTTTTGTCTGTGTGTTTGTTTTATGTATATGTATATATATGTATATATATATATATATATATATATATATATATATATATACACTCTCCAGATTTTTCAAAATATGAAATATATGTGTCTTATATTCACTCCCTAAATTCATTCATGTTCATGTATGTGAATTTATAATCAACTATTCACAAGATTATTCTCAAAATATTCATCCACCTGAAATTTGCCCAATGCTCTCAAATGTCAATCCTATTTGTGACTACATATTTGTTTCTTCCTAAGATTATATATTTAAACTCAACCCTGTTCAAAATGTCTAATCCTATCACACACTTTATACTTTGCCTGATTTTGTAATGTCTCTATTGATATATGCTTTCCTACATATTTTCCCCACTTCATCATTGTGACTGACTCTTCACTTGTGCTGACATTTACATTCACTCTCTAATCGAAATCCTATTGCTAAGAAACTTTTGTTCCAAATCTTATACTCACCCTTCTTCCTAAACTTTCTGACTATCTTCCTAATGCTACAGACTATCCCTTTTTGACTGGATGTTCTCTTCTACATTCAATCATCCAAGTAAACGTGGTGCGAGCTTCAGAGGAGGAGACTACCAACAGGCTATCTCATGCAACATCAAAGGGTTTATTGGGTGTCCAGAATGCTGGGGTTCAGAGCTCACCTGAATAGAGCAGATAGCCCTGAGAATAGCTGAAGTAGAGCTTATATACTTTCCCTGGAGAGAGAAGGGAGGGAATTGTATTGATGGGTCAGGGCGAGTGGGCGGTTTGCATGCAACTGGGAGAGGGAGTACATTCTGCAATTTGGCAGCTGGGGATAGAACATTCTGGGAACAAGTTTTGCAAACATTTCTCAAGATTTCAACAGTGTTCTGTTAAGCATACAGAAAAACAAGATGTGACAAGTACCTATTTTATTAATATTTCATTCCCCACTTCTTCTTCTGGCTAATTTTAATCATAAAAATGATCATTGGAGGGTGTCACATTCAATGTCTGCTAGTGGGGTATTACCATAAGTTTAACTCCTCCAATTTGAGCCTGGAGAAAAGACATTACACGGTTGAGCAAACAGGGTTTTATAGTTAGCAATAATATGAGGATTATTATTGGACCGGCCAGGGTTGATAAAAACGTAGTTAACCAGGGGGACTGTGTGAACCAAGACTCAAGCCACCCTTTTGGGCCCTCTCTCACTTGTTGATGCTCTTCAAGGTGTCTTTTAAATTTACTCATAGATTTTATTACGACTCCAGTATAGTCAGCATAAAAACAACATTCTTCCCTCAATGCAGCACAAAGGCCCCCTTCTCTAATGAAGAGGAGGTCCAACCCTCAACTGTTCTGTAAAACAACTTCAGAGAGAGAGGTTAAAGTTTCATGCAAAGCCCTGAAGGAGGTTTCTAATATCTTACTTTTGCTCTATTGCTGCTTCTAATTGGGTCATCTTTTGTGTCCCATGGACAATGCCACTGGTTCCTCTGCCCACCCATGCAGCAACTCCTATTCCTAATAGGATGGCTAAAGTGAGGGATATATGTTCCCAGTGGAACCGGTTGTATGCCCCCCCTATTTGATCTTCAAATGAACCTGCGTCATGATAGAGCACTCTGGGAAACATCTGCACCATTTCACAATTTATCACATATCTTGATCATTTCATGAAAACATAAACGATGTTTAAGTATATAGAATTATGCTGTTGTAGGCACTGACAAAGCAAGGCACCTAAGATAGCACTCAAGAGAGGGAAACAGTCCTATTTGGTTGCAACCGGATTCAGAGGGCATTGCTCCTATTGTAATCAATTAATCCCCTGAAACTCAAGTTTAGGTAGTTTCAGAAATTTGTACCCAACATATAAGGGATGGGGCTCAGAAGTTCACAGTCTTCAGAAGTTTAAAAAAGCAGTATTTGTTTCTGTTTTTCCTTCTGTTCTGGGCAAGTTAACTTTTCAAGGACACCTGGGAGGAGGAGAGCTTTTTCTTCCCTTTCTTATTTTCCCCCTGCCAGCTGTTACCATGGAGCCCGGTTGGTAATTTCTTTATCTTAGAAATGTAGCCATCTCTGTGAAGCCCCAGCTGTAGGCCAGAGGACTTGTTCACATATTTTGTGAAAAACTAGTTAGGGGTTGTCTAGCTTAGAAGTACTGAGATTTTTAGCCAGTGGCCAAGTAGAACAGGGCAATACAAAAGAGAATGTTTATCTACATTAAAGTCTTTATTGGGACTGTTTGGCTGAAAGTTCAAAACTCAGCCATGGTGAAGACTTCTGAAGAAGGTCATTTAAGACTTTTCTGTGGACCTGGTACAGAGGGGGAAAGACGGGGAAGTTGGGGCTGAGAGCACCTCCGAGGATCTGAGAATGAGGGAAAAGAGAGATGTAAAAGAATAATGCGAAAGGGTATTGGGAATTTCCTAGCAGCAAACTTGAGCAGTAGATCAGGTAGAGCAGAGTGAAAGACGGGAGTGAGGATCCCAAAATCCTGTGAGGGACTTTAAATTTTAGTAACCTGTTTTCAGTGATGACAAAGCAACTTTAAAGGCCAATTATATTACATCTTGGATAAGGGTCTCAGGGCTCTCCTCAGCTCGTTTGAGCATTGGGTTAGCTGGTAAGAGGACCTGGTGGGACCCGGTGAGGGCACTGACAGGAGATGAGAGGAATGAGTCGGTGGAGCAGTACCTATGTACCTGCTACCTCAGCAAGGGGGCGATGGTCAGAGAACTGGTGGAGCTTTGGGCTTCTGATCTAGTTATTGGAGGGGAGAAATCAAGTTGCTGAGATGGGAGTGACAGCAGAGGGTCTGGAGCAGAAGGCTGAGGATAATGATCTATTGGAGAAGCATAGTTCAGGATGTGAGTGAAGGAGGGAAAAGGCTTCCACATAGGGGAATTTCCTTTCACTCTTTTGAGCACTTGCAGAAGTCAAAAAGGTCACGCAAAATTTGAGGATCTAGAGACCCCTCTGGGTGCCATAGTTTTTGGTTGTCTAATTGGTAATGTGACCAATGCTGTGTACTGAATTTGATGAAGAATTGGGGTTCCATCAGGCAGCCCCTGTATGCACACATTCCCATGACATACAGAAAAAGTCGGCTTTTCCCCCACACAGCCGTTACTCTTTGTGGCTTTGATAGTCTGCCAGGCAAACTTAGTAATCTAGACTAGCCAACCTGCATCTGGCTCTCGTGTCCCTACATCCATAATGTTTGTTTCCATTATCTATGTTACAGAAGGGATTTAATGGTATTTTAGTGGGATCCTCTTCATCAGTGATATCACAATAGGAAATACCTATAGCTAGCTAACAAATGTCTGGGTGGAGAGATGGCCACCAGGTCCCTAAGGGGGCTGTATGCGAGATAGACCATACTTCTTTTCCAGTAGGATTTGTGATCAGCCATCACTGCTTATTGGGCTGATGAGGGTTAGGACTACTTGTAGCCAAGGGGAGAGTATATAACCTTATTCACATTGCGAATACACAATTTGAAACTGTTACCAGTCTTTTTCAGTTTCCAGAAAGAATCTGTACAGGAGAGCATGCTTGAGATGAGAGGCATGGATCCAGGAAGTGATTCTGTTTACGTTTACCACTGTAGGTGTTATAATAGCACCTGGTATGGTCCTTTTCAGCGGGGTACCAGGGATGACACCTGATATCATCTTACATAGATGAAATCTCTTACTTGATATGGATGTGGAATCCCCTGGTTCCCAGTTGGGTAGGCAGTGGCCAGCTGTTTTCACAGGTATTACTGAGTTCTTTCAAGATCTTTAAGTCTGTCAAGCAAGGGGGTGTGGAAAGGTTCTTTAGGTCTTACAGTTGGGCTTAGGTCCCCTACTGGAGGAGGGCCACCATAAAGAATTTCACAGGTGGTAAGGTTACTCAAAGAAACAAAGGGATTTTTTCTTGCATGAAACATTGCATAAGGCAGGAGCATAGTCCAATCCTATGCTGGTCTCTAAGCTTAATTTCGTTAAGGTCTCTTTAATGGTTCTATTCATTCTTTCTACTTGTCTTGAACTCTGTGGTCTATAAGCACAATTTAACTTCCAATTAATCCCCAGGTTCCTGGCTAACCCCTGACTTACCTGGGCCATGAACATCGGTCCATTGTCAGATCCTATTACCGGCTTAGCTTCCTCCAATGGTAGAGAGGCTTAGTCAGCAGCAGCGGAATCACTTAGAGTGTGTTGTGTGTTAGGGGACGAGGGCAGGGGATAAGGAGGGGGAGAAGAGTCCAGTAGAGTCAAATCTGTGACTCAGGGAGAACAGAGGGTGGAGGAGGAGGAGGTTGAGAGGGTTTGAGAGATCATGGGGGAAGGAGTAGGAGCAGAGGTAGGGGCAAGGAAAGGCTTCACCCATGGAGGAGGAGATTTCCAGAGGTCCTGCCAAGTTAAGATATATGGCTGTTGATCCGGATGGCTATGTGGCGCTGGCTGAAAGACAATACCTCTGACTTTTTAAATTAGTGGGAAGTAGAAAGATCCTTCTAGGGGCCATACGACTCCAAAGATGGGCCATTCTGAGGCACAGAGATTATGCCAGGTCCAGCGTTTTACTAAAAAAAGAAAGATTCTGAGCCCTTAAGCGGACTTTGGTCCAGTGATCAAGGGTCAGGGACAGAGGCATTGACGTGCTCTGTTCCATAATGAAAGTTCCACAAACAGTAAAAGCAAGGACACACGACACAGATAAGACAAGACCATAAAGACAGGCAATGAACGTCCAACACTGAGACCAGGAATGAGTAGCTGGCAAAACCCAATGGTATGGCAATAACGAATCTAAAAGAAAATATCACTGAGTCGAGAAGACTATTGTTCCTTGATTTCCCGAGTTCTCTGCGGGGTCCTCCAGAGAGGTGCCCTTTGTCTCTGTGACATGTCTCTCAGCCACCGTCGGAGAGAGCCCAGGGTCTTCATCGCCAGCAATTTTGCCAAGCCCTAACAAGAAACCTGAAACCAGAAAGAGGCGCCTTACTTGCTCCGAGAGGAGCCCGTTGGGGTCTCTCGTCCGCCACTGCTGGAACTCAGTGGAACCTCAATATCTAAAGGTCAGGCGAGTGTCAGAGGAAGATACTACCAAGAGACTGTCTCATGCAACAGCAAAGGGTTTATTTGTGGTCCAGCATGCTGGAGCTCAGAGCTAAATTAAATAGAGCAGAGACCTCTGAGAACAGCTTAAGCAGAGCTTATATACTTTCCTTGGAGAGGGAAGAGAGGGAAGTTTAGTGATGGGTAAGGGCAAGTGGGCGGTTTGCATGACACCGAGTGAGGGAGTACATTCTGCAGTTCGGCTGTTGGGAACAGTACATTCTAGAACAAGATTAGCAAACATTTCAAGATTTCAAAAGTGTTTTGTTAAGCATACAGAAAAACAGGAAGTGACAAGTACCTATTTTATTAATTTTATTAACCTTTCACTACCGACTATGCCTTTTTGACTTGATGTTCCTTCTACATTAATTCATGCAACGTACACGGTGCTATGCCATTGTATATCGATTTATCTGAGACAACTCTGCAGAACGTAATTCAACACCACGTATCCCTATCAAGGGCCCAATGCCCTTCTGGGCTTCAAATCAGACTTAGATTTCTTTTTTCATACATATATTTCACCTATATATTCTTCTACACATAGCAAGTTCTCAATACGATCATTCATCCAGCAAAATGATTTCTAACCCAAATCGATCATGTTTTTAACCATAACCGGACACTGTTCCCTCAATCTAACTTTACAGAAGAGCAGGGAAGGAGTTGATATTACAATACAGAAATGTAGAAAAACTTCCACCTGCTGAGAACCTCAAAGGTCCATGCAGAAATGATCCCTGGAGAAGATGTAGGAAGCAATAAAGGACCTGAGAGACCAAAAGTCATCTTCCATGGCAAACAACCCAGTCAGGATAAAAGGTTGTGTCTGAATCAGATTTTTTTTAATGTTGAGATCATGGACCAAACCAGGCCTGTGTGGAGATCTATTCCTGGGTGCCTTTGGTTGATATACCATTCTAACTTGTGAAAATGTCACAGGAAGTAGGGGCAACCTCAATCTCTTGGGACCCTTGGAAGCAACAGTTATGACAAAGTGGCTGCCAAGACAGTGCCCTCATTCAGTTCAGGAAGGAAGTGACCTCACCTCACTTTCTTGGTGATGGAACTCTCTGAACGTGGGATCCAGGAAGCCAGTCACACAGAGCCAGTCCCAGTCCCAGTCCCAGTCCCAGTGGTCTCACTTGTTTGGATTTACCAAGGACAGGGTCAGTATTTTTTGGTACCTACAGATGTGAGGAAGGCCAAATGCCAGGAAAGCTCGGATGCAGGGCTTTTCATGAGAAAGTAGGTAGTAGCTCACGGTTGGCTCCTAAGAAGTTCACAGAGTTGGCCAAGGAGATAAGATCTGAGACAGGAAAGGCCATTTTGGGAGAACATATTATGGTCCACAAGTCAGAGGACACTCTGGATAGTCACAGACCTACTTAGGGGAAGGAGGTGCCTTTGTGGGTGTGGTTGTGGGTTTGTGGTTTTGTCTCATTTTCTGAGAATAGGTAGGACAGTCGGTTTGTTTCATTTGAAGTGTACTGTTTGGGCCTTTTGCTTACCTATTGTTCTGTTGCCCTGAATGTCCTGAAGGTCTTTGCCTCAGGCCACCCCTTTGTGAAGCCTGAAGAAAACAGTTTTCAAATGGAAATGAATGGGCATACCTGTGGCACTTTCCTTAATTGCTTTGGAAAGGGATGTGTCTGAATCAGGCCCTTGGCCCTGTGTGTGGCTGTGGCTTAGATTCTCAGCACCTGATGGATCTAAAGAAAGTTACCATGTGTGCATCCAAAAGAAAATTCGCCAAAAGAGCAATTATTGGGATGAAGTCTCTCGACTTCCTCTGTAAGGTTCCTGACTTCCATCAAGTGAGAATGGGATCCTTTGGGTCAAAAGAGTTCTACAAAACCTGCAGAGGCTAGCCCATTGTGCTTGGGTTTTCTCATGACTAAAATTCACATAAAGAATCTAAACCCCACAGACAGTAGTCCTCAAATTGGAGCGGTATGAACGGCAGGCCTATTTGATCACTTTTGGTTCACAGGATGGGTGTCCAGGCCACCTTGACTTTAGGCAAATGAGGGGCAAAGGAGCTTATTTGGGACACTGTCTTGGTCTGCACCCCTCATGGAAACCTCCAGCCAGATTATGATGAGTGTCTATATGAAAGAAGATGAGGGCCATATGGGAGGGTTCTTGTTTTAATTGTGGTAATTTGTGTGGTAGTTGGAAGAGATGACTGGGTCCACCAGGGCTTGAACTCTGGTGTGATTCCCCTTAGAGACTGAGTTCTGGAACTGACCTCAGAGAAGTATTGCCATGAATAGTGTTGGGAGTTTAGGAGACCTCGCATGAGAATCGCTTTTGGAAACTGAGATCTAGGCCCAGGATGGCTTTCCACAGAGCTCAGGGATTCTGAGCCAGGATATCACATGATTTAACTCTTAAAGACTTGTTAGCCATAGTTGAGAGTCCAAACACACATGGACCTCACATTGTATACCTCAATGGGCCTGGATTCATGTGTCCTTTTGGCCACTCTTTGGGAAGGCTTGCCCGTGAGTGTTCTCCAGAGCTTTCATTGAAATGAGCTTCCTCACCATTTAATGGTTCCTGAATTAAATGAAACCCACAGTGCCTCCAACTTCATCCTTGAAAAATGACTAGATTAATACCATGAAATTTTTGAAATCCCCATGACCAGGTGGCACTGGATAACCTTAAGATATCCTGTTGCTGATCATGAGTATAACAAACAGTGCCTTGATTGACTGAGTTTCGTGAAAATGGTGTAGAACAGAGATGCCAGTAAGTTGGAGCCTGCTGGGTAGTGGGCGTAGAGCAGTGGACTATAGGTGTGTAAATAAATATTTTTGGTAGGACCACCTGGATCTTCCATTGGCTTCCAAATCTTGCGACTGACATGGTGCAGGCAGCAGACCTTTATATGTAAAGGCATCTTGTTATATGTAGAGGTTTCAGGGCAATGTTCAGAATCAGGTTGCTATAGTCAAGGGGAAAGCTATGTGGGATAGAAGCCTGGTTCGTACATTCTCTTGCCGACCCTGACCAACCACACATGACAGAACTCCCTCCAGCATTGTGTCCCAGTTGAACATATTGTATTTCATGAAGCAAATAGCAAATTCCCAGTGCAGCAGTAAGAAACACCCTGAACAGTGGAGGATGACCAAATGGCTTCACAGACCACACAGGAAGACACTTAGCTCCCAGTAGCAACAGTTTACCTACAAAGGGAGATTTCAGACCTGCTGCCTCATGTTCATTACAAAATAAAAAACCATGTCCTCCAGGTCACATAGATGCAGACACAGATTTTTGGTGTCACTACAAACGAAGCTAAATCTCCTGACAATTACATATATTTCTTTTTCTTTTTTTAATTAATTTTTATTGTAGGTTGTTCAAAACAGTACATACTTCTTGATATATCAAATTTCACACTTTGATTCAAGTGGGATATGAGCTCCCATTTTTACTCCATATACAGATTGCAGAATCACATCAGTTGCAGAACCATTGATTTACATATTGCCATACATATATTTCTTGTGCCTAACCTCAGAGGAAGTTTCTCAATAAGTCTTTAGGTCAGCACAGCTCCATGTTTCTGGAGTGTTTACCCTCTCCCATACTTCTGTAAACTGTTTTACCACCTCCAGTGTTGTGAACTCCTTAGCATTTTTTATTCCACATATGTATTCACAGGTTTTCTAACTCCTCTCCTCTAATTGTGTCTTACTTTTACCGATGGTTATGTCAAGGCATTGTTCTGGATAAGAGAGGGAAGATTTTTGTGTATCACATGTTTGCATACACATTAGATTCATTTTCCTATTTTCCATTTGAAATACTGAATCCCTGACACTAACCCATACCCTACTAGACTCTGACTACTAATCCTAATATCATGGAGAAAAAAAAAACCTAACTGAATAGAAGTACAGTCCTTTTATAGGAAGCATGGTGTATATTTGTACTTGTCTTCTGCTTTATCAAGAGTATGTGTTTTAAATTTAGTAAACTTTTCATTTTAATATTTCTCCATGATTTTTTAAAGTTATCACATATGTAAATTCCTGTCTCCCTTTCTCTGTACCCTATTCAACACATGTAATTTTTTAATGCATATACAATATCCTACCTGGTATCACACGTACATTCTTCAAAGATCACTGGCTTTGGAATATAAAAATTGTGAGAAGAGATGACTTTCCCTAAATAATGATGGAACTGAAAATTCCACCTATGGGTGAGCTTCCTAGTGAAAAACACTATACATAAATCCATGTTCAGTAAAATGAATATTTTTGGATTTGTGAATGAATTATATTTCATGATGAATATCGATTGGCATATATATTGCTAAATATTAATGTGTGTGTGTGTGCGTGTGTGTGTGTGTGTGCGTGTGTGTGTGTGTGTGTGTGTATTCTCCAGATTTTAAAAAAATATGAAAAATATGTGTCTTATTATACACTCCCTAAATTCATTCATATTCATTTATGTTCATTTAAATTCAAATTTTCACAAGATTATTCTCAGTAATATTCATACACCTGAAATATATTTTGGTTTCCTACTACTGAAAACTAAGTTCAGTGGATGGTGCTTAAAAATCCTAATATTACTACAGTAACTGACCCAGTTTAACATTAATGCAAGTAGATTGCTATGGGACATGATGTGTAATTTGAAGTTCATTTTTACTCAACACTGGTACATTACTATTTCTTCAGTTTATGGACATCATAGGATGTATTTTTTCATCCACAACTTCACAAATTTTTTTGGCATTTGGTTCACTTTCAATTACTTACTACTTCAGAACACATGTATTCCTCCATGTTTCTTTACTGGTCTTTTCACTAGACTTCTTTCTAAACACATTGTTTTCGATTCCATAATCATTTTTGAAGCAAAACTCACTCTTCACGATAAACCGTAACCCTAATAATACCATTGCATATATAACTCGTTGGAATGATGGTATATATATCAATATAAGATTTCCAATATATTTTCAGATGCAAACTCAAACCATTATTTAATGTTGGATCCAGTTACATACTTTATTCACAATATGGTCTATTCATGCATCATCTCAATAATCATCAACACAAGGTACACCTATTTGTATCCCCAGTACTAATTTATAAGTTTCCAGAATATTACTCCCCTTTATGGTGCAAGAAATACTCATGTCACCTGATCTACATATACATTTTACCACAATAGTATTCTGTACACAAAATGCAAAGGTCACACATATGATTGTACCAAAGCCTAAATGGGAAGTGACCATGGATTACTAAAAGCATCTATGTCCAGGGTGCCTACTGCTCTCAAATGTCAATCCTATTGGTTACTACATATTTGTTTCTTCCTAAGATTATATATTTAACCTCAAGCCTGTTGAAAATATCTAATCCTATCACTCACTTTATACTTTTCCTGATTTCCTAATGCCCCTATTGATATCTGCTTTCCTACATATTTTTCCCAGTTCATCATTGTGACTGTCTCTTCACATGTGCTGACATTTACATTCACCCTCTAACTGAAAACCAATTGCTAAAGAACTTTTGGTCCAACTCCGAGACTCACTCTTCTTCCTAAACCTACTTACTATCTTCCTAATCCTACAGACTATCCCTTTTGACTGGAAGTTCTCTTCTACTTTCAATCATCCGAGGTATAGGGTCCTATGCCATTGTATATCGATTTATCTGAGACCTCGGTGCAGAACATGATTCAATCTAAGTATACCAATCAAGGGCCCAATGCCTTTCTGGGCTTCAAATCTTTCCTAGATCTCTGTTCTCATACATATATTTCACATTTATATTCTTATAAATATCACAGGTTCCCAATACCATAATTCATCCAGCAGAATGACTCCTAACCCAAATCGAACATGCTATTAACACTAACCATACACTGTTCCCTCAATCTCACTTTACAGAAGAGCAGGGACAGAGTTGGTCTTAAAATCCAGGAAGGTAGGGTATCATCCACAAGCTGAGAACCTCAAAAGTCCCTGCAGAAATAATCCCTGGAGAAGGTGTAGGCAGGTATGAAGGATTTGAGAGAGCAAAAGTCATCTTCCATGGCAAACAACCTGGTCAGGTTGAAGGGATGTGTCTGAATTAGCCTCTCTCTTCCTAATGTAGAGAAGATGGACCAAACCATGGCTGTGTGGAGAGCTGTTCCCCGGTGCCTATGGTTGATATACCATTCTAACTTATGAATGAGTCACAGCAAGTAGAGGCAGACTCCATCTTTTGAGAACCTTGGAAGCAACTGTTAAAACAAAGTGGTTTCCAACGCAGTGACATCATTCAGTTCTTGAAGGAAGTGACCTCACCTTACATTATTGGGGATGAAAGTCTGTGATCTTGGGATCCAGGAAACCAGGCACACAGAGTCAAACCTACTCCATGTCCCAGTGGGCTCACTTGTTTGGATTTAACAAGACAGAGTCACTCTTTCTTGGTACCTACTGATGTGAGGACAGTCAAATGCCTGGAAACTATGAAGACTGGCCTTTCCAGAGAAAGCAGGTAGTTTCTCACCACGGGCTCCTGACAACTTCACAGAGTTGGCTAAAGAGACCAGATTGAAGACAGGACACGCCATTTTGGGGGAACATAGTATGGCCCACAAGTCAGAGGACACTCCGGATAGACACAGACCTACTTTGGGGAAAGAGGTACCATTTTGGGTGTGAGTGTGAGTTTGCGGTTTTGTCTCATGTTCTGAGAATAGTTAGGAAAGCTGGTTTGTTTGTTTTGGAGTGAACTGTTTCTAGTAAGTCCTTTGACAACGTGAGTGTTTCTGTGTCTATATATCATACTGTGTCCGTCATTGTAGACAGTAGAAAAGAGAATGCATCAATGGATGTGTCCTGTCTACGAGAAAGCTTCAAAGCATTCATCCTGTGCAATTTATGAATGGACTGCAGCTTGCCGTATGGATGGGCAATTCCTGCCATCTTTCTAAATTCCTGTTTTCTTCCTGAATTCTGGACACTCTCCAGAATACGCTCATTATTTTGTGTCCAAGATATGTACCACCTCCATCTCTGTGACATGGCCATGTACTGGATAGCTGATGGGAATGGTGAGTATCTCAGAAAACTCAGATATCAGTATGCCCAAGAAAGTCTCAGTGGAGAAACCCTTCTTTGGGCCTTTTGCTTACCTATTCTGTTGCCCTGAATGTCAGGAAGGTCTTTGCCTCAGGCCACACTTTGTGAAGCCTGAAGAAAATAGTTTTCAAATGGAATTGAATGGTCATTACCTGTGCCTCTTCGGTTAATTGCTTTGGAAATGGATGTGTCTGAATCAGCCTCTTGGCCCTATGTGAGGCTGTGGCTTAGATTCACAGTACATGATGGGTCTAAAGAAAAATCCCATGTGTGCATCCAAAACCAAAATGGACAAAAGAACTGTCATGGTGGATAGAGTCTCTCGCATTCATCTGTAAGGTTCCTGACCTCCATTAAGTGAGAATAGGGATCATTTGGGTCAAGTGAATTCTTTAAAGCCCTGCAGAGGCTATCCCATAGGTTCGTGGGTTTTCTCATGACTCCAATTCATATCTATGTTTACAGAAGAGCAGGGACAGTGTTGGTCTTACAATACAGGAATGCAGTGGATCTTCCATCTGTTGAGAACCTCAAAGCTCCATGCAGAAATGATCTCTGGAGAAGATGTAGGCAGCTATGTAAGACCTGAGAGAGCAAAAATCATCTTCCATGGCAAACAACCTGGTCAGGATTAAGGGTTGCGTCAGAATGAGCCTATCTCTTCTTAATGTAGAGAAGATGGACCAAACCTGGCCTGTGTGGAGAGCTGTTCCCTTTTGCCTACGGGTGATATACCATTTTAACTTGTGAAAGTGTCACAGGAAGTAGGTGCAGCCCTCATCTCATGGGACCGTTGGGAGCAATTGTTATGACAAAGTGGTTGCCAAGGCAGTGATCTCATTCAGTTCCTGAAGGAAGTGATCTCATCTCACTTCCTTGGTGATGGAACTCTCTGAACTTGGTATACAGAAAGCCAGGCACCCAGAGCCAGTCCCAGTCCTAGTCCCAGTGGTCTCACTTTTTTGGATTTACAAAGGACAGAGTCAGACTTTCTTGATACCTACTGATGTGACGATGGCCAAATGCCAGGAAAGCTCGGAAGAGGGGCTCTTCCTGAGAAAGCAGATAGTGGCTCACTCCTGGCTTCTAACAACTTCACATTGTTGGCCAAGAAGATCAGATCTGAGACAGGGCAGGCCATTTCGGAGGATCATAGTATGGCCCATCAGTCAGAGCACACTCCGGAGAGTCACAGACCTATTTGGGGGAAGGAGGTGCCATTGCGGGTGTGGGTTTGTGGTTTTGTCTCATGTTCTGAGAATAGGTAGAAAAGGCAGTTTGTTTGGTTTGGAGTGAACTGTTTCTAGTAAGTCGTTTGACAATGCAAGTGTTTCTATGTCTGTGTATCCCACTGTGTCCGTGCTTGTAGACATTAGAAAAGAGAATGCATCAATGGATGTGTCCTGTCTCATAGAAAGCTTCCCAGGATTCATCCAGCACAATTTATGAATTGACTGTGGCTTGCCTTATTGATGGGCGATACCTGCTACCTTCCTAAGTTGCTGTTTTCTTCCTGAATTATGGCCAATCTCCAGAATAGGCTCATGGTTTTGTGTCCAAGATATGTACTACCTCCAAGCTCTGTGACATGGCCATGTACTGGATAGCTGAATGGAATGGCGAGCATCTCAGAAAACTCAGATATCAGTGTGACCAGTAAAGTCTCAGTGGAGAATCCCTGCTTTGGGCCATTTGCTTACCTATTGTTCTGTTGCCCTGAGAGTCAGGAAGGTCTTTGTCTCAGGCCAACCCTTTGTGAATCCTGAAGGAAAGATTTTTCAAATGGAAATGAATATGCTTTACCTTTGGCTCTTTCCTTAATTGATTTGGAAAGAGATGTGTGTGAATCAGCCTCTTGGCCCAGTGTGATTCTTTGACTTAGATTCTCAGCACCTGATGGATCTAAAGAAAGATCCCATGGGTGCATAAAATCCAAAATGGCAAAAAGAGCAGTCATTGTTGATGAAGTATTTTGCCTTCCTCTGTAAGGTTCCTGAATTCCATCAAGTGAGAATAGGGATCTTTTGGGTCAAATGAGTTCTTCAAATCTATTCAGAGGCTATCCAATAGGTGCTTGAGTTTTCTCATCTTTCCAATTCACATAAAGAATCTGTACCCGACACTCAGTAGGACTCAAATTGGAGAAGCAGAGCAGTATTAAGGGCAGGCCTATTTGATCACTCCTGGTACACAGGAAGGGTGTACAGGCCACTGGGAATTTAGGCAAATGAGGGACAACAGAGCTTATTTTGGACACTGTCTTGGGCTACGCTAATGCTATCAAATGTCAATCCTGTTATTGACTTCATATTTGTTTTATCCTAAGCTCACATATTCATCCTCAACCCTGTTGAAAATATCTAATCCCATCACTCACTTTATTCTTTTCCTGATTTCCTAATGTCTCTATTGATATCTGCTTTCCTACATATTTTGCCCTGTGCATCATTGTGACTGACTCTTCACTTGTGTTGACATTTACATTGACTCTCTAACCAAAACCCTATTGCTAAAGAACTTTTGTTCCAAATCCTATACTCACTTTTCTTCCTAAACTTACCGACTATCTTTCTAATCCAACTGACTATAACTTTTTGAATGGATGTTCTCTTCTACATTCAATGATCCAAGTACAGTTCAGGTTTCTATTCAACCGGGTGAGGGAGTAGATTCTGCAGTTTGGCAATTGGCGACAGCACATTCTGGCAACAATATTAGCAAAGAGTTCTCAAGATTTCAACAGTGTTTTGTTAAGTGTACAGAAAAACAGGAAGTGACAAGTACATATTTTATTAACCTTTCATTCCCCACTTCTTTTTCTGGCTACTTTTAATCATAAAAGTGATCGTTGTGGGGTGTCACATTCTATGTCTGCTAGTGGGGTATTACCATAATTTTAATTTGTCCAATTTGAGCTTGGAGAAAAGAAATTACATGATTGAGGAAACAGGGTTTTATAGTTAGTAATACTATGAGGATTATTATTGGACCGGCCAGGGTTGATAAAAACGTAATTAACCAGGGGGACTGTGTAAAAAAAGACTCAAACTACCCTTTTTGTGCCTCTCTCTCTCGTTGTTGCTCTTCAAGGCATCTTTTTAATTTACTCATAGATTTTTTTACAACTCCAGTATTGTCGACATAAAAACAACATTCTTCCCTCAATGAAGCACAAAGGCCCCCCTCTGTCATGAAAAGGAGGTCCAACCCTCCACTGTTCTGTAAAACAACTTCAGAGAGAGAGGTTAAAGATTCCTGCAAAGCTGTGATGGAGGTTTCTAAAATCTTTAAGTTTTGATCTATTGCTGCTTCTAATTGGGTCACTTGTTGTGTCCCATGGACCAGAGCAGTGGTTCTTGTGCCCAACCCTGCAGCAATTCCTATTCGTAATAGAATGGCTAAGGTGAGGGACATATGTTCCCAGCGGAACCGGGTTGTATGTCCCCCTCTTTGATCTTCAAATGAACCTGCGTCATGATAGAGCACTCTGGGAAACATCTGCACCATTTCACAATTAATCACATCTATTGACCATTTCATGAAAACATAAACAATGTTTAAGTATATAGAATTATACTGTTGTAGGGACGGACTAGGCAAGGCACCTAAGATAGCACCAAAGACACGGAAACAGTCTTTTTTGGTTTCAACCAGATTCAGAGGGCATTGCTTCTGTTGTAATCAATTAATCCCCTGAAATCCAAGTTACGTAGTTTCAGAATTTTGTACCCAACACGTAAGGGAAGGGGCTCAGAAGTTCAGAGTCTGCAGAAGTTCACAAAAAGCAGTTTTTGTTTCTGTTTTTTCCTCAGTTTGGGCAAGTTAACTTTTCAAGGACACCTGGGTGGGGGTGTCTTCCCTTTCTTTTTTTCCCCCTTCCAGCTGTTTCCATACAGCCCAGTTTGTAACTTCTTTATCTTAGAAATGTAGCCATCTCTGTGAAGCCCCAGCTCAAGGCCAGAGGCCTTTTTTTCAAATATTTTGTGAAAAACTAGTAAGGGTGTGTCTAGATCAGGAGTGCTGAATTTTTTAGCCAGTTGCCAAGGAGACCAGGGCAACACAAAAATAGGAAGTTTATCTACAGTGAACTCTTTTATCGGGACTCTTTTGCTGAAAGTCCTAAATCAGCCATGGTGAAGACTTCTGGAGAAGGTCAGTTAAGACTTTTCTGTGGGCCTGGTACAGAGGGGGACAATTTGGAAGGCAGGGATAAGAGCAGCTCTGTGGATCTGAGAATGAGGAAGGAGAGATGTAAAAGAATATTGGGAGAGGGCTTTGGGATCTTAATAGCAACAAAAACTTGAGCAGTAGAACAGATAGTACAGAGGGGGAGACGGGAGTGAGATTCCAAAAAGCCTGTGAGGGACTTTGAATTCTTAGTAACCTGTTTTTAGTGATGACAAAGCAACATTAAAGGCCATTTTCATTACATCTTGTATTAGGGTCTGAGGATTCTTCTCAGCAGTTTGAGCTTTGCATTAGGTGGTAAGAGGACTGGGTGGGACCCGGTGCGGGCACTGACAGGAGAGGAGAGGAGTGAGTGAATGGAGTGGTACCTCAGTACCTGCAACCTCAGCAAGGGAGCAATGGTCTGAGAACCAGTCAAGATTTTGGTTTTTGATCTAGATATTGGAGAGGAGAAATCAAGTTGCTAAGGTGGGAGTGACAGCAGAGAGTCTGGAGCACAAGGCTGAGGGTGAGCATCTATTGGAGAAGCATAGTTCAGGATGTGAGCAAAGGAGAGAGAAGGCCTCCACATAGCGGAATCTCCTTTCACCCTTTTGAGCACTTGCAGAAGTTAAAAAGGTCACACAGAATTTGAGGATCTAGAGACCCCTCTGGGGGCCATCGGTTTTGGTTATCTAATTCGTAATATGGCCAATGCTGTGTACAGAATTTGATGAGGAGTTTGGGTTCCATCTGACAGTCCCTGTATGCTCACATCCCCATGACTTACAATAGAAGTCTGCTCTCCCCCCCCACAGCCGTGACTGTTTGTGGCTTTGATAGTCTGCCGGGCAAACATAGTAATCTAGGCTAGCCAACCTGCATCTGGCTCACGTGTCCCTACATCTATAATGTTTGTTTCCATTATCTATGGTACGGAAGGGATTCAATGGAATTTCAGTGGGATCCTGTTAATCAGGGATATCCCAATAGGAAAGACCTATAGCCAGCTGACAAATGACTGGGTGGAGAGATGGCCACCAGGTTCGTAAGGGGGCTGTATTCGAGATAGGCCATACTTCGTGTCCAGTAGGATTTGTGATCAGCCATCGCAGCTTAAGGGGCTGATGAGGGTTAAGACTACTGGTCGTCAAGGGGAGAATAAATATCTTCCAGGATCTTCTTTACAACCATTTGCGATGTTTCTTTTTTCTTCTTTTTTATTTCTTTTTTTTGTGTGTGTGGGGAAGGCTTCAATACATCCTGAAAATGTATGTTCAAAGACTAGGAGTTATTTTAGTCTATACCTTACTGGCTTAATTTCAGTAAAGTCCACTTCCCAGAATTGTCCTCGTCTGGTTCCTCATAGGTGCTTTCCTGCAGGAAGATTGGAAGTGTAAGCTTTAACCAATTAATGGACCTGACAGGCTTTTGTTACCCATTCAGTTATTTCCTTTTGCTGTGAGTAGGTTAGTGGAAAACTGTGTTCTTGATCCTTCACGAATGAATGCAGTTTCTTTGAACAAAGGTGAGTGAGTTGATGAACATTTGCTACTGACATAGTTAGAGCCATGATTATAGGAGTAGTTACTAAAGGATTAAAAAATTCCACTTGGGGGCCTTCAGGGTTAAAAGTTATTTTGGCCCAGTGCTTGGCGAGCAGAACTCTGCCCATCAATGGGGCCAGGCATTCTGGGATTACTAGGAAGGAGTGATGGATTTTTCCTTTTCCCTGGTCCATGGTCCTCTTAGTTGTCAAAGCCCAATATTTACTTCTGTTAGACTCTTGAAATAGAGACCTTTTATTCGGTAGAGGGCCCAATGGGCCTTATGGGCTGAGTATATTGCCCCTGTATCTACTTCAAAGTTTATTGTGCTCCCCTCCACTTCAAAAGTTACCTTGAGGTCAGGGAGAGGATCTGAGCCCGGACTTTCTTAGTATTCCTCCAGAGTCAGAATATCTGGCTGGCATGGCTGTCTCTTTCTAGGGCACTCTTTGGCCCAGTGTCCTTTTTCTTTAGAGTAGGCACATTGATCTGAGGCCAGGGGTGGCCTCTAGTGTGTGCCCAGGTATCCCTTCCTGTCTCTCTGTTTCTTAGTTTCTGGCCTATTTGTTGTTGTGACCAGGACCTTAGTCAATGCCTTAGTCTGTCTTTTGTTTCTTTTATCCTCACTCAGCTCCCTTCTCTTCCTCAGTTTCTCTCTTAAAGTATACCTTCTCGGGTTCTCTGACTAAATCCCTCAAAGTCATATCTTGTAATCCATCTAAGCATTGTAACTTTCTTTTAATATCCAGGGCAGCTTTCCCAATAAAGGCCATTGTGACAGATGCCTTTTGATCCTCTGCCTGAGGATCGAAAGGAGTATGTCTCTTATATGCCTACATAATTATCTCTAGGAACATACAGGGAGATTCATCAGGCCCTTAAATAATCTCTCTTACCTTGGCCAAATTAGTTGGTCACCTAGCGGCCACTAAGATACCCACTATTAGAGCCCGGCGATAAGTGGACAGATGCTCCCTACCTTCAAAGGTGTTGGGGTCCCAGTTGGGTCGTTTCAAGAGAAAGCCGGCTTTGCATATGTTGGGAAGTTGTGTCGGTCACGCATTTGGTCCGAGGATACTTTTTTCTAGCCTCCAGGAGGATTCTCTTTTGTTCCTCTGTCATGAAGAGAGTCCCTAGGAGTTGTTGGCAGTCATCCCAAGTAGGTTGGTATGAAAACATCAATGACTTCACCAGACCTGAGAGCCAGGTTGGGTCCTCGGTAAAAGGGGGATTGTTATTTTTCCATTTATATAGGTCTGAAGAGGAGAAGGCCAATACTGGTAGGCTTCCATTTTTTTTCCCCATGGCCATCGTCAATCATTGGCCCTTAGGGATGGAGGGAAGCAACACGGGAGTTCCAGGGTTTTCAATCATTTGCCACCGGCGAGTTCCTTTAGCAAGTCCAGCTTCCTCCAGGGGAGGAGGGGCTGTATGTGACGCAGGGGAGTTATCTGGAGGGCCCTGGGCTGGCTTAGCGTCCTCCAATTGCGGAGAGGCTGAGTCAGCAGCTGGAGAATCACTTAGAGGGTGTTGGGGGTTGTGGGACAAGGGTAGAAGATAAGGAAGGGGAGGAGAGGCCAGTAGAGTCAAATCTTGTGACTCAGGGAGAACAGAGGGTGGAGGAGGAGGAGGAGCAGAGGGGTTGAGAGATCGTGGGGGAAGGAGTAGGAACGGGGACACAGCAAGGAAAGGCTTCACCCACGGAAGAGGAGATTTGCAGAGGTCCTGCCAAGTTAAGGTATATTCCTGTTTATCAGTATGGTTATTTGGCCCTGGCTGTAAGACAATATCTCTGTCTTTTTAAATTAGTGGGGAGTAGAAAGTTCCTTCTAGGGGCCATCCGAATCCAAAGGTGGGCCATTCTGAGGCACACAGAGTCTGCCAGGTCCAGCGTTTTACTGAAAAAGAAACATTCTGAGCCCTTAAGCGGACTTTGGTCCATAGATCAAGGGTCAGGGACAGAGGCATTGAAGTGATCTGTCCCATAATGAAAGATACACAAACAGTAAAAGCAACGACACAGGACACAGACAAGAGAAAACAATAAAGACAGGCAATGGACGTCCAACACTGAGACCAAGACTGAGCAGGCGGCAAAACCCGATGGGCTGGCAATACCGAATCTGAAACAAAGTATCACTGAGTCGAGGGGACTATTATTCCTTGATTCCCGAGTCCTCTGTGGCGTCCCCCAGGGACTTGGCTTGTGGCTCTGTGACACGTCTGCCAGCCACCATCAAAGAGAGCTCACACACTTCATCGACAGCCATTTTGCCATTCCCTAACCTGAATGCTGAAACCAGAAAGAGGCTCCTTACTTACCCTGAGAGTAGCCCATTGGGGTCTCTCGTTCACCGCTGCTGGATTTCGGTGGAACCTCCATATATAAAGATCGGAAAAGCATTGGGGGAAAAGACCACTAAGAGACTCTCTCATGCAAAAACAAAGGGTTTATTGGGGGTCCAGCATGCTGGGGATCAGAGCTCATTTGAATAGAGCAGAGAACCCTGAGAACAGCTTAAGCAGAGCTTATATACTTTCCTTGAAGAGGGCAGGGAGGAAAGTTTATTGATGGGCCTGGGCGGGTGAGCAGTTTGCGTGAAACTGGGTGAGGGAGTACATTCTGAAGTTTGGCAGTTGGGGACAGCACATTCTGGGAAAAAGTTTAGAAAACACTTCTCAAGATTTCAACAGTGTTTTATTAAGCATACAGAAAAACAGGAAGTGACAAGAATCTATTTTATTAACATTTCACTACCGACTATACTTTGCCAGATTTCCTAAAGTCTCTATTGATATCTGCATTCCTACATATTTTCCCCAGTTCATCATTGTGATTAATTCTTCACATGTGCTGACATTTACATTCACTCAATACCCGAAACCCTATAGCTAAAGAACTTTTCGTCCAAATCCTATACTCACTCTCCTTTATAAACATACCGACTATCTTCCTAATACTCCTGACTATCCATTTTGACTGGAAGTTCTCTTTGAAAATCAATCATCCAAGTTACAAGGCCCTATGCTTAATACCCAATCAAGGGCCCAATGCCCTTCTGGGCTTCAAATCTTACCTAGATTTCTGTTTTCAGATTCCTATATTTTACCTATATATTCTTGAAAATATCACAGATTCCCAATACCATTATTCATCCAGCAGAATGATTTCTATTCCAAATCAAACCTGTTATTAACCCTAACCATACACTGTTCCCTCAATCTAACTTTAGAGAAGAGCAAGGACAGAGTTGGTCTTAAAATACAGGAATGTAGGGGATCTTCCAACTGCTGAGAAACTCAAAGGTCTATGCGCAAATGATCCCTAGAGAAGTTGTAGGCACCTATGAAGGAACTGAGAGAGCAAAAGTCATCTTTCATTGCAAACAACCTGGTCAGCATGAAGGGATGTGTCTGAATCAGCCTCTCTCTTCTTTATGTAGAGAAGAAGGACAAAACGAGGCCTCTGTGGAGAGCTGTTCCTGGTTACCAATGTTTGATATACCATTCTAACTTGTGAAAGTGTCAAAGGAATTAGGGACAGCCTCCATTTCATGGGACCTTTGGAAGCAAATGTTAGGACAATGTGCTTGCCAAGGCATTGACCTCATTCAGTTCCTGAAGGAAGTGACCTCACCTCACATTCTTGGTGATGGAACTCTCTGAACTTGGAATCCAGGCATCCAGGCACACAAATCTAGTCCCAGGCCCAGTCCCAGTGGTCTCCCTTCTTTTGATTTACCAAGGACAGAGTCAGTCTTTCTTGGTATCTACTGATGTGAGGATGGCCAAATGCCAGGAAAGCTCTGAAGAGTGGCCTTTCCTGAGTAAGCAGGAAGTGGCTACCGCTGTCTCCTGACAACTTCACAGAGTTGGCCAAGGAAACCAGATCTGAGACAGAACAGGCCATTTGATGGGAACATAGTACGGCCCACCAGTCAGAGGTCACACCCGATAGTCAGAGACCTACTTTGAGAAAGGAGGTGACTTTGTGGGTGTGAGTGTGTGTTTGTGATTTTGTCTCATGTTTTGAGAATAGGTAGGAAAGGCAGTTTGTTTGGTTTGGAGTGGACGATTTCTAACAAGTGATTTGACAAGGCGAGTGTTTTTAAGTCTGTGTATCCCACTGTGTCCATGGTTGTAGACATTAGAAAAGAGAATGCATCAAAGGATGTGTCCAGGCTAGTAGAAAGCTTACCAGAATTCTTTCTGCCCAATGTATGAAAGGAATGCGGCTTGCCTTATGGATGGGTAACACCTGCTATCTTCCTAAGTTCCTGTTTTCTTCCTGAATTCTGGCCACTCTCCAGAATAGGCTCATGATTTTGTGACCAAGATAAGTACCACCTCCAAGCTCTGTGACATGGCCATGTACTGGATAGCTGAAGGGAATGGTGAGCATCTCAGAAAATTCAGATATCAGTGTGACCAGGAAAGTCTCAGTGGAGAAACATTGCTTTGGGCCATTTGCTAACCTATTGTTCTGTTCCCCTGAATGTCAGGAAGGTCTTTGCCTCAGGCCACCCCTTTGTGAAGCCTAAAGAAAAAAGTTTTCAAATGGAAATGAATGGGCATCACCTGTGGCTCTTTGCTTAATTGCTTTGGAAAGGGATGTGTCTGAATCAGCCTCTTGGCCCTGTGTGAGGTTGTGGCTTAGATTCTCAGCACCTGGTGGATGTAAAGAGAGATCCCATGTGTGCATCCAAAACCAAAATGGCCAAAAAGCAGTCCTTGTGGATGAAGTCTGTCGCCTTCCTCTTTAAAGTTCTTGAACTCCATCAAGTGAGAATAGGGATCCTTTGGGTCAAATGGGTTCTTCGAAGACCTGCAGAGGTGCTTGTGATTTCTCATGACTGCAAATCACATAAAAATATATACCTGACACTCAGTTTTCCACAAATTGGAGAAGCATAGAAGTATTAACGTCTAGCATATTTGATCACTCCTGTTTCACATGAAGGGTGTCCAGACCACCCTGAATTTACGCCAATGAGGGGCAAGGGAGTTATTTTGGACACTCTCTTGGACTCCGCCACTCATGGAAACCTTCAGCCAGAGGTTGTGATTAGTGTCTATATGGAAGAAGATGAGGGCCATATGGGAGGGTTTTGGTTTTAAATTTGGTCATTTGTGTCCAGTATGAAGACATGACCTGGACCACCTGGGCTTGAACTCTGGTGTGATTCCCCTTAGAGACTGAATTCAGAGAAGTATTGCCATGAATTTTGTTGGGATTTTAGGAGTCCACCCATGAGAATCACCCTTGGAAACTGAGATCTAGGCCCAGGTTGGCTTTCCACAGAGCCCTGGGTATCTCAGCCAGGATATCACATGATTTAATTCTGAAAGACTTGGCAGCCATAGTTGAGAGTCACAACACCCATGGACGTCACATTGTAGACCTCAATGGGCCTAGCTTCATGTGACATTTTGGCCACTCTTTGGGAAGCCTTGCCTGTGAGAGTTCTACAGAGCATTCATTGAAATGAGCTTCCTCACCATTTAATGGTTCCTGAATGAACTGAAACCCACAGTGCCTGCAACGTCATCCTTGAAAAATGCCTAGATAAATACCATGAAATTTTTGAAATTCCCATGACCAGGTGGCACTGGAGAAACTTTGGATGTCCTGTTGCTGATCGTAAATATGCAAGACAGTGCCTTGATTGAGTGGGTTTCATGAAAATGGTGTAGAACAGAGATGCCAGTATGTTGGAACCTGCTGAGTAGTGGGCCTAGAGCTGTGGTAGGCAGATGTGTGATAAAAAATTTGTGGTGGGTCCATGTGGATCTGCCATTGGCTTCCAAATGGCTTGTGACTGACATGGTGCAGCCAGCAGACCCTTCCATGTAAAGGCTTCTTGTTATATGGAGATGTTTCCGGGCAATGTTCAGAATCAGGTTGCTATGGACATGTGGCCAAGCTATGTGGGATGGAAGCCTGGTTGGTGCATTCTCCTGCAGACCCTGACCAACCACACATGACAGAATTGCCTCCAGAACTGTGTCCCAGTTGAACTTCTTTTATTTCATGAAGTAAATGCCAAGGTCCCAGTGCAGCAGCAAGAAACACCACGAAAAGTGGAGGATGACCAAATGGCTTCCCAGTCCACATGGGAATACCCTTAGCCCCCAGTGGCCACAGTTTACTTACAAAGAGAGAATTCAGCACTGCTGCCTCATGTTCATTGGAAAATAAGAAATTATGTCCTCCAGGTCACATAGATGCAGACACAGCTTTGATGGTCTCACTAGAAAGAAGCTAAAGCTCCTGACAAAAACATATATTTCAAGTGCCCAAACTCAGAGGCAGTTTCTCAAGAAGTATTTAGGCCAGCAGAGCTCCATATATATGGAGTGTTTATCCTGTCCCATACTAGGAAAACTCCTCTACCACTTCCAAGGTTGTAAACTCCTGAGCATATTATTCACAGATTTTATTACTCTACTCCTCTAATTGTGTCTTACTTTGGGGGAAGGAAATGTCAAGGAATTGTTCTGGATGAGAGTGGGAAGATTTTGTTTAGCACATATTTGCATACACATTGGTTTCATTTTTCTATTTTACATTTGATATACTGAATCCCTGACACTAAAACATACCCTACTAGATTCTGAATACTAATCCTAATATGATGGAGAAAAATAACGGAAACAGAATAGAAATACAAGCAGTTCAGAGGAGGCACGTTGTATACTTGGACTTGCCTTTTGCGTTATATAGGGTAGGAGTAATAAATCTAGTAAATTTTTTGTTGAAATAGTTTTCCATGTGCTTTTAAAGTTAACAAATATGTGAATTCCTGTCTCCCTTTCTCTGTATTCTATTCAGCACATGTATTTTTATATGCACATATAGAATCCTACCTGGTATCACACGTACATTCTTGTGAGTTACATAACTTGGCAGATACAAAGTGTGAGAAGAGATCACTCCTCCTAAACGCTGTTTGAACTGAAAATTCAAACTATGGGTGAGCTTCCTAGTTGAAAAAAGTTATACATAAATCCATATCCAGTAAAATGAATATTTTTGGATCTGTGGATGATATGTATTTCACGGTGTAATTCGATTGGCATATATATTGCTAATTTTTAAAATCTGTGTGTGGTTATATATATATATATATATATATATATATATATATATATATATATTCTCTCCAGATATTTCAAAATATTTAATATATGTGTCTTATTATACACTCCCTAATTTCATTCATGAATATGTATGTGGATTTATAAAAAACTTTTCACAAGATTATTCTCAGAAATATTCATTCACCTGATATACGTATTTTTTTCCTAGTATTGAAAACTAACTTCAGTGAATGGTGCATATGAATCCTAATATTTCTACAGTAACTGATCCAGTTTCACATCAATGCAAGTAGATTCCTATGGGACATGATAAGTATTTTGAAGTTCATTTTTATTTCAACACTGGTACATTACTATTTCTTCAGTTTATGCACATTATAGGATATATATTTCATCCACAAGTTCACAAATTTATAGGCATATATTTCACTTTCAATCACTTTCTGCTTCAGAAAACACGTGTTCCGCCATGTTTCAAACTGATCTTTTTATGAGACTTCTTTCAAAACACATTATTTTTGATTTCCATAATCACTTTTGAAGCAAAACTCACACACTCTTCATGATAAACCATAAGCCTAGGATTACAATTAGACGTATAACTAGTTGTTATGAATGATTCTATATCAATATATGATTTCTTGAGAGGCAAGATGGTCGCAAAGGGAGTGCAGTAACTCCGTGTACTGCGTCACTGTGAGGGAAAATGACGAGTTAGAACGGCTAAAAGCTATCTTGTTAGGAATTTCCAGCAAAATTGGGGTGCTCCAAAACCTAGTGGAAGGATTTTCATCGCACGAGGATCAGCTTCAGGGGCTCAAATGCGAGTGATCTGTCCGTCTGTATGGAGCGCTGCTTGTTCGGCAGATCACCCCATGGTGGATTCTGCGGCGCGCGCTGGGAAACGACAGGCTGGTGGCGCAGAGATACAGTGATGCTGATTCTGTGGGCTCCTGCCAGCTAGGCATTTGCTGAGCTCGGAGCTGAATTCTGGGTTGGAGACGGGGAAAGGAAACGGTCCAGTTTGGTTCTCCACACCGGTCAGACCACGGAGGAAGCCAGCGGCCACCATCTTGGAGAGCTGACGTCACCATCCTTGTTTTCGACTGATTGCAGCTCTTTCAGCTATAGAACAGGTAATTTCAGGCTGACAATTGTCTGCATCTCGCAGACAAATTGCTCAGACTTAGTGCTAAATAACCCGCGGAAACTGCTTCTTGGAGCCTGCTCCTATCAGAACACGCACCGAGCCCGGAGTGTCGGAGTTCCGGCTCCCGGAGCTGCTCTGGCCCAGGGCTATAGAACCCGCTGAAACTGCTTCTTGGAGCCTGCTCCTGTCGGAGCATGCACCAAGTCCGGAGAGGCCGAATTCTGGCTCCCGGAACTGTTTTGGCCCGGTGATAAAGAACCCGCGAAAACTGTTTCTCGGTCCGGGTCCTGCTGAATACTGTGGAGGCCAGAGGGGCCGAACAGAGCCGCCGCCCGGGCCCGGAACAGGTTCAGCGACCTGCTGGCGTGGTAGTCAAGAAAACCCGGAGGCAGCACTGGCACAGGAGCCGGCGGGAGCTGCGCGGCGCGGGTCTCCCAGCTACCGCTCCCACCAGTGCTGACAACTGAGGTCTCTTGCACCAGATACAGGGGCGTGGCTACCAGAAGGTAAGCAAATTGGCTGGGGGTTCTCAGCCCCAAGCTCTACAAACTTAGGGCCTGAGGGAGGCCAACAAGAAGAGTGTGCCCAGGCACTAATGAAACAGCTGCTCCACGCGTGTGCAAGGTAGGCGGAACTGTGAACACCGACAAAACAGGCCCAGTGAACCGCCAGACACATCCCTCCGGTTGGGGGAGGGGCAGAGCCACCGGGCGCCTGCAAGGTAGGCGGACCCGCGACCCACCAGCAGAAAAGGCACAGCAATCCACAGAGCGGCATAGCCACCCCCCGAGCCTACAAGGTAGGCAGACCTGTGACCTACCAGCAGGTCATGCCCAAAAACCTGCGGAGGGGCTCAGCTGCTCCACGTGCCTGCTAGGTAGGCTGAACCGTGACCACCAAAGGAACAGGCCCAGCGGCCGGCCAGACACATCGCCCAGCCCAGGTTGGGGGAGGGGCAGAGCCGCCGGGCGCCTGCAAGTTAGGCATACCTGCGAATCACCAGCAGATCAGGCCCAGCAACCGCGGAGCGGCAGAGCCACCCCCGGGCCTACAAGGTAGGCACACTTGCCACCCACCGGCAGGTCAGGCCCAAGAAACTGCAGAGGGGCACAGCTGCCCCACGAGCCTGCTAGGTAGGCAGAACCCTGACCACCGACAGAAGAGGCCCAGAGGCCGGCCAGATACATCGCCCCGCCTCAGTTGGGGGAGGGGCAGAGCAGCCGGGCGCCTGCAAGGTAGGCAGACCTGCGACTCACCAGCAGATCAGGCCCAGCAACTGTGGAGCGGCAGAGCCACCCCCGGGCCTGCAAGATAGGCGCACTTGCCACCCACCGGCAGGTCAGGCCCAAGAAACTGCAGAGGGGCACAGCTGCCCCACGAGCCTGCTAGGTAGGCAGAACCCTGACCACCAACACAACAGGCTCAGACGCCTGCCAGACACATTGCCCCACCCCGGTTGGGGGAGGGGCAGAGCCGCCGGGCGCCTGCAAGTTAGGCAGACCTGCATCTCACCAGCATATCAGGCCCAGCAACCCGCAGAGCGGCAGAGCCACCCCCGGGCCTGCAAGGTAGGCGCACTTGCCACCCACCGACAGGTCGGGCCCAGCAACTCTCAGAGAGACACAGCTGCTCCACGCGCGTGCAGGATAGGCGGAACCGTGACCACCGACAAAATAGGCCCAGTGGACCGCCAGACACATAGCTCCGGTTGGGGAAGGGGCAGAGCCGCCGGGTGCCTGCAAGGTAGGCGGACCCGCGACCCACCAGCAGAACAGGCACAGCAATCCACAGAGCGGCAGAGCCACCCCCCGAGCCTACAAGGTAGGCAGACCTGCGACCCACCGACAGGTCAGGCCCAAAAACCTGCGGAGGGACACAGCTGCCCCACGTGCCTGCTAGGTAGGCTGAACCGTGACCACCAACGGAACAGGCCCAGCGGCCGGCCAGACACATCGCCCCGCCCCGGTTGGGGGAGGGGCAGAACCGCCGGGTGCCTGCAAGTTAGGCAGACCTGCAACTCACCAGCAGATCAGGCCCAGTGACCCGCGGAGCGGCAGAGCCACCCCTGCGCCAGCAAGGTAGGCACACTTGCCATCCACCGGCAGGTCAGGCTCAGCAACTCTCAGAGGGACACAGCTGCTCCACGCACGTGCAATGTAGGCGGAACCGTGACCACCGACAAAACAGGCCCAGTGGCCCGCCAGATACATCACCCCAGTTGGGGGAGGGGCAGAGCCGCCACCAGCGCCTTTTAGGTAGACAGACCTGCAACCGACAGACAGAACAGGCCTAGTGGCCAGCGGAGGGGCAAAACCGCTGCTCACTCCTGCAAGGTAGGCGGACCTGTGACCAACGAAAGAACAGGCCCATCGAAAGTACAGGCACAGCGGCCTCCCGGTGTGGTAGGCTCATTGCCTCAATTGAAGGAGAGGCAGAACCACCACGAAAGCCCGCAAGGAAGACGATGCAGCTATACAAAAGCAATATAAATATATAGGGGGAAAAATCAATAACACAACAGTTTCACCAAGCAGAAAGAAACGCGATCAGTATGAAAAGACAAGGAAAAAAAGGACCACAAGCAATGCAGGTCATTTCAACTTTAGAAGAGGTAATATCTGCAGCAGATGGAATGTCAGATAAAGAATTCAGGATATACATGCTTCAGATGATCTGGAGTCTCAAGGAAGACATTAGACAGCAAAATCAGACAATGAAAGACCACTTCGACCACTTTGACAATGAATTACATAAACAAATCCAAGAAGCAAAAGATCAATTTTCAGGGAGATAGAGGTTATAAAAAACAAACAAACAGAAATCCTGGAAATGCAGGAAACAATAAACCAACTTAAAAACTCAATTGAGAATACTACCAGCAGAGTAGAACACTTAGAAGATAGAACATCAGACAATGAAGACAAAGTATTTCAACTGGAGAAGAACATAGACAGCTCAGCAAAGCTGTTAAGAAACCATGAGCAGAACATTCAAGAAATATGGGATAACATAAAGAGACCAAACTTAAGAGTCATTGGGATACAGGAAGGTATTGAGGTCCAAACCAAAGGAATGAGCAATCTATTCAACGAAATAATATGAGAAAACTTCCCAGACTTGAAGAATGAGACAGAATCCCAAATCCTAGAAGCCTACAGGACGCCGAATGTGCAAAATCATAAGAGATCCACACCTAGACACATTATAATGAAGATGCCCAACATACAGAATAAGGAGAGAATTTTAAAAGCTACAAGAGAAAGGAAGCAGATTACATTTAGGGGTAAACCAATCAGGATAACAGCTGATCTTTTAACACAGACTCTGAAAGCTAGAAGATCCTGGAATAACATATTTCATACACTAAAAGAAAATGGGTTCCAACCAAGAATTGTGTATCCCGTGAAATTAAGCTTCAGGATGGAAGATGAAATTAAAACCTTTCATGATAAACAAAAGTTAAAAGAATTTGCAGCTAGAAAACCATCTCTTCAAAACATCCTCGGCAAAATATTACAGGAAGAGGAAATGGAAAATGTCAATGAAAACCAACAGCGGGAGGTAGTACAGTGAAGGGGGGGGGATAATCAAAGAGGAAAACAAACCATGTTTAGTAACATAAATAAACCAATATGGCTGGAAGAACACCCATATCTCAATAATAACCCTAAATGTTAATGGCTTAAACTCACCAATTAAGAGACACAGGCTAGTAGAATGGATCACAAAACAAGACCCAACAATATGCTGCCTTCAGGAGACGCATTTGATAGGAAAAGACATACTTAGACTGAAGGTGAAAGGTTGGGAAAAATCATATCACTCATATGGACTTCGGAAACAAGCAGGAGTGTCCATATTCATATCAAATAAAATAGATTTCAAGCCAAAGTTAATCAAAAGGGATGAAGATGGACACTACATACTTCTCAAGGGAACCATACACCAACAAGACATAACAATCATAAATATATATGCCCCAAACAATGGTGCAGCTATGTTCATCAAACAAACACTTCTCAAGTTCAAGAGTCTAATAGACCACCATACAATAATCATGGGAGACTTCAACACACCTCTCTCACCACTGGACAGATCTTCCAAACAAAAGTTGAAAAAGGAAACTATAGAGCTCAATAACATAATTAATAACCTAGACTTAATTGACATATATAGAAAATACCACCCAACATCAAGCAGTTACACTTTTTTCTCAGCAGCACATGGATTCTTCTCAAAAATAGATCATATATCATGTCACAGGGCAACTCTTAGACAATATAAAGGAGTAGAGATAATACTATGCATCTTATCTGATCATAATGGAATGAAATTGAAAATTAACGATAAAAGAAGTAAGGAAAAATCATGCATCACTTGGAGAATGAACAATAGGTTACTGAATGATCAATGGGTTATAGAAGACATCAAGGAGGAAATTAAAAAATTCTTAAAGATAAATGAAAACACAGACACAACATATCGGAATCTATGGGACACATTGAAAGCAGTTCTAAGAGGAAAATTTATTGCTTGGAGTTCATTCCTTAAAAAAAGAAAAAACCAACAAATAAATGATCTAATACTTCAACTCAGAATCCTAGAAAAAGAAGAGAAAAACAACAGCAAAAGAAGTAGAAGACAAGAAATAATTAAAATCAGAGCTGAAATTAATGAAATCGAAACGAAAGAAACAATAGAAAAAATTGACAAAACTAAATGTTGGTTCTTTGAAAAAATAAAAAAAATCGACAGATCCTTAGCCACGCTAACGAAGAGAAGAAGAGAGAGAACTCATATTACCAGCATACGGGATGAAAAAGGCAATATCACAACAGACACTTCAGAAATGCAGAAGATTATCAGAAATTATTTTGAATCCTTATACTCCAACAAAATAGAAGATAGTGAAGGCATCGATAAATTTCTTAAGTTATATGATTTGCCCAGATTGAGTCAGGAGGATATTGACAACCTAAACAGACCAATATCAATTGAGGAAATAGAAGATACCATCAAAAGACTACCAACTAAGAACAGCCCAGGACCGGATGGGTATACAGCAGAGTTTTACAAAACCTTTAAAGAGGAACTAATACCAATACTTTTCAAGCTATTTCAGGAAATAGAAAAAGAGGGAGAACTTCCAAATTCATTCTATGAGGCCAACATCACCCTGATTCCTAAATCAGACAAAGACACTTCAAAGAAAGAAAACTACAGACCAATATCTCTAATGAACCTAGATGCAAAAATCCTCAATAAACTTCTGGCGAACCGGATACAAAAACATATCAAAAAAATTGTGCAACATGATCTGGTAGGATTTATCCCTGGGATGCAAGGTTGGTTCAATATACGGAAATCAATAAATGTTATTCACCACATGAATAGGCTTAAAAATAAGAACCATATGATCATCTCGATAGATGCGGAAAAAGCATTCGACAAAGTAGAGCATCCCTTTATATTCAAAACTCTAGAAAAACTAGGGATAACAGGAACATACCTCAATATTGTAAAAGCAATCTATGCTAAGCCTCAGGCTAGCATCATTCTGAATGGAGAAAAACTGAAGGCATTCCCTCTAAAATCTGGAACAAGACAGGGATGCCCTCTCTCACCACTTCTGTTCAACATAGTTCTCGAATCACTGGCCAGAGCAATTAGACAGACGAAAGAAAATAAAGGCATAAAAATAGAAAAGAAGAACTCAAATTATCACTATTTGCAGATGACATGATTCGATACCTAGCAGACCCAAAAGGGTCTACAAAGAAACTATTAGAGCTAATAAATGAATTCAGCAAAGTGGCAGGCTATAAAATCAACACACAAAAATCAAAGGCATTCCTGTATATCAGCGACAAATCCTCTGAAATGGAAATGAGGACAACCACCCCATTCACAATATCCTCAATAAAAGTAAAATACTTGGGAATCAACCTAACAAAAGAGGTGAAAGACTTATACAATGAAAACTACAGAACCCTAAAGAAAGAAATAGAAGAAGATCTTAGAAGATGGAAAAATATACCCTGTTCATGGATAGGTAGAAGTAACAACATCAAAATGGCGATATTACCAAAAGTTCTCTATAGGTTTAATCCAATGCCAATCAAAATCCCAACGGCATTTCTTGTAGAAATAGAGAAAGCAATCATGAAATTCATATGGAAAAATAGAAGACCTAGAATAGCAAAAACAATGCTAAGCAGGAAGTGTGAATCAGGCGGGATAGCTATACCAGACTTCAAACTATACTACAGAGCAATAGTAACAAAAACACCATGGTACTGGTAACAAAACCGGCCGGTGGACCAATGGTACAGAATAGAGGACACAGAAGCCAATCCACAAAACTACAACTATCTTATATTCGATAAAGGGGCTAAAAGCATGCAATGGAAGAAGGAGAGCATCTTCAACAAATGGTGTTGGGAAAACTGGAAATCCATTTGCAACAAAATGAAACTGAATCCCTTTCTCTCGCCATGCACAAAATTTAACTCAAAGTGGATCAAGGAACTTGATATCAAATCAGAGACATGGCATTTGATAGAAGAAAAAGTTGGCTATGATCTACATACTGTGGGGTCGGGCTCCAAATTCCTCAATAGGACACCCATAGCACAACAGTTAATAACTAGAATCAACAAATGGGACTTACTCAAACTAAAAAGTTTTTTCTCAGCAAAAGAAACAATAAGAGAGGTAAATAGGGAGCCTACGTCCTGGGAACAAATCTTTACTCCTCACACTTCAGACAGAGCCATAATATCCAGAATATACAAAGAACTAAAAAAATTAGACAATGAGATAACGAATAACCCAATCAACAAATGGGCCTAGGACCTGAACAGAAATTTCTCAGAGGAGGACATACAATCAATCAACAAGTATATGAAAAAATGCTCACCATCTCTAGCAGTCAGAGAAATGCAAATCAAAACCACCCTAAGATACCATCTCACTCCAGTAAGATTGACAGCCATTAGGAAGTCAAACAGCATCAAGTGCTGGCGACGATGTGGGGAAAAGGGTACTCTTGTACATTGCTGGTGGGACTGCAAATTGGTGCGGCCAATTTGGAAAGCAGTATGGAGATTTCTTGGAAAGCTCGGAATGGAACCACCATTTGATCCAGCTATTCCCCTACTCGGTCTATTCCCTAAAGACCTAAAAAGAGCACACTATAGGGACACTGCTACATCCATGTTCATAGCAGCACAATTCACAATAGCAAGACTGTGGAACCAACCTAGATGCCCTTCAATAGATGAATGGATAAAAAAAATGTGGCATTTATACACAATGGAGTATTACTCTGCATTAAGAAATGACAAAATCATAGAATTTGGAGGGAAATGGATGGCATTAGAGCAGATTATGCTAAGTGAAGCTAGCCAATCCCTTAAAAACAAATGCCAAATGTCTTCTTTGATATAAGGAGAGTAACTAAGAACAGAGTAGGGACGAAGAGCATGAGAAGAAGATTAACATTAAAGAGGGATGAGAGGTGGGAGGGAAAGGGAGAGAGAAGGGAAATTGCATGTAAATGGAAGGAGACCCTTAGGGGTATACAAAATTACATACAAGAGGATGTGAGGGGAAAGTAGGAAAATATAAGGGGGAGAAATGAACTACAGTAGAGGGGGTAGAGAGAGAAGGGGAGGGGAGGGGGGAGGGAGGATAGTAGAGGATAGAAAAGGCAGCAGAATACAACAGACACCAGAATGGCAATATGTAAATCAATGGTTCTGCAACTGATGTGATTCTGCAATCTGTATATGGGGTAAAAATGGGAGCTCATATCCCACTTGAATCAAAGTGTGAAATATGATATATCAAGAACTATGTAATGTTTTGAACAACCTACAATAAAAATTAATTAAAAAAATATATGATTTCTTATATATTTTCAGATATCAATTCAATACATTATTTAAAGGGGAACCAGTTATATTATTTATTAACTGTATGATCTATTCATGCATTATCTCTATATTCATAGACACAGGGTACACCTATTTTTACCCTCAATACTAATTTATACGTTTTCAAAATATTCCTCAAAAAATGGTGAAAGAAATACTCATGTCACCTGATCTATATATACATTTTATCACAGTAATATTCTGGACAAAAAAATCAAAGGTCACCCTTAAGTTTGTACCAAAGCCTAAATGGAAAGTGAGCATGGATTACTAAATCCTTCCATGTCCAGGTGGCCTAATGCTCTCAAATGTCAATCTTATTGGTGACTACATTTTTGTTTCTTCCTAAGATTATATATTCAACCTCAAGCCTGTTGAAAATGTCTAATCCTATCACTCACTTTATACTTTGCCTGATTTAGTAATGTCTCTATTTATATCTATTTTCCTACATATTTTCCCCTGTTCATCATTATGACTGACTCTTCACTTGTGCTGACATTTACATTCACTGTCTACCTGAAACCCTATTGCTTAAGAACTTTTGGTCTAAATCCTATTCTCACTCTTCTTTGTTAACCTACTGACTATCTTCCTAATCCTACCGACTATCCCTTTTTGAGTGGATGTTCTCTTCGACATTCAATCATCCAAGGTACAAGCTCCTATGCCATTGTATATAGATTTATCTGAGACATTTTTGCAGAAAGTAATTCAAAGCTAAGTGTACCAATTAAGGGCCCAATGCCCTTCTGGACTTCATATCTTCCATAGATTTCTGTTTTTATACTTATATTTCACCTATATATTCTTGTAAATATCATAGTATCCCAATACCATTATTCGTCATGCAGAAGGATTCCTAACCCCAAATTGAACATGTTACTAACCCAAAACCATACACTGTTCTCTCAATCGAACTTTACAGAACAGCAGGGACAGGGTTGCTCTTAAAATACAGAAATGTAGAGCATGTTCCAGCTGTTGAGAACATCAAAGGTCCATGCAGAAATGATCCCTTGAGAAGATGTAGGCAGCTACGAAAGACCTGAGAGAGAAAAGTCATCTTCTATGGCAAACAACCTTGTCAGCATGAAGGGATGTGTATGAATCAGCCTCTCTCTTCTTAATGTAGAGAAGATGGACCAAAACAGTGCTAGGTGGAGAGCTGTTCCCGGGTGCCCATGGTTTATATACCATTCTAACTTGTGAAAGTGTCACAGGAAGTAGGGGCAGCCTCCATCTCATGGGACTCTTGAAAGCAACTGTTAGGACAAAGTCGTTGTCAAGGCAATGACCTCTTTCAGTTCCTGAAGAAGTGTTCTACCTCACTTCCTTGGTGATGGAACTCTCTTAACTTGGGATCCAGGAAGCCAGGCACCCGGAGCCAGTCCAGTCCCAGACCCAGTAGGCTCACTTGTTTGAATTTACCAAGGAGAGTGTCAGTCTTTATTGGTACCTACAGATGTGAGGATGGCCAAATACCAGGAGAGCTCTGCATAGGGGCCTTTCCTGAGAAAGTAGGTAGTGGTTCACCGCAGGCTCCTGACAACTTCACAGAGTTGGCCAAGGAGACCAGATCTGAGATAGGACAGGCCATTTTGGGGGAACATAGTATGGCCCACCACTCAGAGGAAACTCCGGATAGTCACAGAGTTACATGGGAGAAGGAGGTGTCTTTGTGGGTGTGGGTGTGATTTTGTGGTTTTGTCTCATGATCTGAGAATAGGTAGGAAAGACGGTTTGTTTGATTTGGAGTGGTCTTCTTCTAGTAAGTCGTTGGACAAGGCAAGTGTTTCTATGTCTGTGTATCCCACTGTGTCCGTGGTTGTAGACATTAGAAAACAGAATGCAACAATTGATATGTCCTGTATAGTAGAAAGATTCCCGGCATTCATCCTGCCCAATTTATGAATGGACTGCAGCTTGCCTTATCCATGGGCAACACCTGCTACCTTCCTAAGTTCCTGTTTCTTCCAGAATTCTCACCACTCTCCAGAATAGTCTCATGGTTTTGTGTCCAAAATATGTACCACCTCCAAGCTCTGTGACATTGCCATGTCCTGGATAGCTGAAGGGAATGGCGAGCATCTCAGAAAACACAGATATCAGTGTGACCAAGAAAGTCTCAGTTGAGAAACCATGCTTTCGGCCTTTTGCTTATCAATTGTTCTGTTTCCCTGAATGTCAGGAAGGTCTTTGCCTCAGGCCACCCCTTTGTGAAGCCTGAAGAAAACAGTTTTCAAATGAAAATGAATGGGCACCACCTGTGGCTCTTTGCTTAATTGCTTTGGAAAGGGATGTGTCTAAATCAGCCTCTTGGCCCTGTGTGAGGTTGTGGCTTAGATTCTCAGCACCTGATGGATATAAAGAGAGATCCCATGTGTGCATCCAAAACCAAAATGGCCAAAAGAGCAATTATTGTGAATGAAGTCTCTCGCATTCATTTGTAAGGTTCCTGACCACCATCAAGTGAGAATACGGATCCTTTGGGTCAAATGAGTTATGCACAGCCCTGCAGAGGATAGCCCATAGGTTTTTGGGTTTTCTCATGGCTCCAAATCATATAAAGAATCTATACCTGACAGTCAGTAGGCCTCAAATTGGAGATGCAGAGCAGTATTAACAGCTAGCCTATCTGATCACTCCTGGTTCACCGGATGGGTGTCCAGGCCACCTTGACTTTAGGCAAATGAGGGGCAAGGGAGCTTATTTTTGACACTGTCTTGGGCTGCACCCCTCATGAAAAACTCCAGCCAGAGGTTATGATAAGTGTCTATATGGAAGAAGATGAGGGCCATGTGGGAGTGTTTGGTTTTAATTGTGGTCATTTGTTTGGCGGTTGGAAGAGATAACTGGATCCACCTGGGCTTGAACTCTGGCATGATTCCTCTTAGAGACTGAGTTCTGGAATTTACCTCAAAGAAGTATTGCCATGAAATGTGTTGGGATTTTAGGAGGCCACGCATGAGAAGCCTCCCTTGAAAACTGAGATCGAGTGCCAGGGTGTCTTTCCACAGTGCAGTGAGAATCTCAGCCAGGATATCACATGATTTTATTCTGAAAGACTTGGCAGCCATAGTTGAGAGTCTAAACACATATGGAACTCATATTGTAGACCTCAATGATCCTGGCTTCATGTGACCTTTTGGCCACTCTTTGGGAAGCCTTGCCTGTGAGATTTCTCCAGAGTTTTAATTTAAATGAGCTTCCTCACCACATAATGGTTCCTGCATTAATTGAAACGTACAGTGACTCCAACTTCATCCTTCAAAAATGGCTAAATAAATACCATCAAATTTCTGAAATTCCCATGACCAGGTGGCACTGGAGAACCTTTGGATATCCTGTTGCTGATCATGAGTGAAATAATTCCCCACGCAATGACACTTCACCGGGAGAATTCCAATTTTATTGCTCAAAGCTGTGTGCTTATATAGAACTAAGGGGGAGATGGTAGGGCTTAGATAAATGGCAGCAACCCGTTTATTGGCAAGTTCTTTCAGATATCAACTCCAGAGCGCAGGAATTAGTTCTCATTGGGGCTAAGGTTCCCCACAAGTGAGATTTGAAATTGGCACTGATGTGAGAGTTCACAAGGGTGGGAACTTTTTGCGCCACTGCAGAAATGAAGAAGGTAGGAAGAAGAAGTCCTTAGGCGCCATGTTGAGGTTTTTCTCTGGGGTATGGCTGCCATTTATTCTTTTCCCAACATTCCACCCTTTTTGTTTTCTTAGGAAGTGGGGCGTCATTTGTCAGATCCGGCTGCTTCCTGCTGTGTGGGGGTGGTGTGGGGCCTAGAAAGAGAAGTGGAGGAATGCTCAGGGAGCAGGTTTGGGATTATCATGGCAGCCAGAAATAAAACCCAGTGGCTATAGACAGCTACTTTCGTAGGGGTGAAGTCAATGAATGTTCCCTGAAGCCAAAGTTGTCGATGGCATGGAACTAGTCCTGGATGGAAGAGATTGTTGGTATCAGCCACTGGTCCTGTAACAGAGACTCTAGGAAGTACTGGAAGCATTGCCTGGACATGGCGTCACCAGCACCTGAAGAAGATCAGAGCAAATAAAAACAGAATGAAGATAAAAATTAAAGGAAATGTCATTTTTTGGCAGAAGTTCCATGTTGGGGGACTGACATAGAAGAGGCCAAGGGCCATGAGAAATCTTAGAAGGTGGTAAAGACTAATGAATCCAGGATGGCAGATTAAGAGGTTCTCAGAGCTCGTTGTCTCCCGCTGTCTGATACCCATTGCATTCCATCATGCCTGGTAGTGAGCTTCATCACTGAGTTACTGTTCTCTTGGAGATGTTGGGGGTTCATCGGTCATCAGAGGCTGGTAGTGCCTAAGCAAAAGCTGGTTGAAAGTTTGATTAGGAATTTTTTGCAGTTGGGTTTGAAGGCACTTCATTATGCAGGGCAAGAGAGCACAAAAAAGGAGCATCCCAATAAGGGGCCCCAAGATATGTAGTAAGTACATGGCAAGATAGGATTGGAAGAACCCCATGATGGGATTGGAGGAGGTATGTTTGAGCAATTCAGTCAATAATTCCTGCAATTTAACAACATTTTTTTTTTATTAGCCCAGATTCATTAACATAATAGCAAAATTCCTCTCTGAGGAATAGGCATGTAACCCCTTTTTCTGCAGTGAGAAGATCAATTGCCCTTTGGTTCTGTAAAGCCACTTGTGCCAATGATGTAACCTGCCGCTGCAAGGAACCCAGAGACTCAGCCATGGTATTGAGTGTTTCCTGCAGTTTTTGTTGAAGGTCATTGGATGCCCATAGAGCATGACCTATAGCTCCACCAGAGAGTCCGAGACTTGTCACTGAGGTTGTTAAAATGAGGCCTACCAGAACCGGCAGAAAGACTACCCTACGGGTGCGGGAAGTTAGGGCCAACTGTCGGAATTCGGTGGGAGTATACAAAGATAGCTGAGGAACTACAGTAACCAAGAAACAGGTGCCAGAGACATTGATCGTTGAGGTACTTAAAGACCCATTACACCAGAGGAAATGTTCAGGTTGCCTAAACACAGGGCTCTATGGGGTGTTGTAGCTCAAGGAACAAACGGGTAAAGGATTCATTATTGGCAGGTGGAAACAGATGAAAGGAAATAAAGTATTGGTGGAATAACTTTCCCACAGTGGGATACGTGTCACATGTAGGGGTTGTCCTTTTTAGAGAAATTGTAGGGTTTTGCTGGAATATTTTCTGCCGCTAATGGGACTGCTGCTAGAAGTGGACGACTAAGTGAAGCACAGAGAAAGCACTGAGAAGTAGGCAAAGAAAGACGGGTGGAGTTTAATAATCAAAACGTTTGGTGTAGCAAATTGAGCCATGTGGGAGGGGGACCTGAGGGGGTTGAAGGCTCTGAATCCTCTTTGGATGAGCTATGGATACGATCTCGAAGTTTTGATTCTGAGTCCTAAATGTGTTCGACTACCTGAATTGTTGCCTTAGGTGGCGTAATCAGGGTGCGGCCAATAGTCATCCACCCTGTGGGTCTGACTGAGGTTGTCTGAGCATAGACAGCAAACTCAACATAGCCCCAACGTTTGGCCTTGGGGTCAGGTTTATCTAAAGTATACCATCCATTGTTATTGGATGAAGAGCCTTTATGCCACTTTATGTAACTAGAAGTCCACCCTTCAGGGTAACCGAGTGAGTGGTAAGAATAGCTACCACGTTCATCATGGAACCTGCATGACCAATAGGGGCACCCATTATATATCTCAGGCCACCAATGACAATAATCTTTTGTTTGATCAAAAAGGAAGCAAATGAAAGGCCAGTTCCAGCTACCAGGGACGAAGGTCCTTGAAGGTGACAATTTTAGGGAAATAGAGGTGCAGTTGTGGATGAAGCAAGTAGTTGCATCCACTCCGCGGACCTTCTGCATGCCATGTTCTGAGTATCGTTCCCGAAGAGTGAATAAATGCATGGTAGGTGAGGAGGGTAAAGACCAGTCCTGACAGAGCACAGAAAATAAGCAGAGCACAAAAAACAAGCAGTTAGAGAAGACTAGGGTGTTGGGAGAGCTCATTGTGCCTTCTTTAAGAGGAATTGGGCTGCAAGGAAAACCGTGTGAGCCGCAACTTAAATGGGTGAGATGGGTGTGGAGAGCAGGAGTAAAGGGGAGGTTCAGGAGGTGATTCTTGGAGTTCCTCTGGGGTGGCCCTGTCGTCAGCATGTGGGGCCTCCTGGTGATGTGGCTTCAACCTAGACATGTGATTCCAGGGAGTGAGACGGTTGTCTGGTAAGGAGAGTTTGGCGGCGGTGGGGGTACAGAGAATGACAGGATAGGGGCCTTCCCATTTTGGGGCAAGAGTCCCTTTCTCCTCTGGGGTATTTTAATTGACTAGACTAACAGGTGTTAAGGGAGGAGTGTTTGGAGAGGAGACTGGGTCCGGAAGAAGCCAGTCCTGATATTTCCAGAGTTCCGAGCGGAGATGAAGCAAGAGAGGCAAAGACAAATCTCGGGTGAGAGGTCCTTGTGAAATGACCAACGCAGGGGTTATAAGATGTCTTTCATACATTATCTCAAAAGGAGACAGTAAAGATGGTTTCTTAGGGAGAGCTCTGATTCTAAGCAAAGCCAAGGGAAGGAGTTTGACCCAGTCTATGTTTAATTCCATTGTCAATTTGGTAAGGACTTCCTTTAGAGTATGATTTACCCTTTCCACATTCCCTGAAGCCTGGGGGAAATATGGACAGTTGAAATGCCACTTGAAGGAGAGGGCTTGAGAGACCTTTTGTGTGATCCTAGAAGTAAACTCAGGGCCATTGTCATATTGAAGGGAAGTGGGCATACCAAACCTGGGGATGATGTCTGTCAGTAAGATTGAAGCTAAAGTGGAAGCCTTTTTATTGGAAGTGGGAAATGCCTCAACCAAACCAGAGAAAGTGTCCACAAAGACAAGGAGGTATTTAGTGTGCCATACTGTGGGCATGTTGGTGAAGTCTACCTGCCAGTCAGCAGCGGGAATGTGTCCCCGGGCTTGTTGGGAAGGGAAACGTTTGGGCCTTAAAGGAGTTTGAGGGTTGGTCCGCTGACAGATCTGACAATTAGAGGCTATATTCTGTAGCATGGCTTGTCAGAGGGAGTGAGGAAGAAGAAACTCTGTAAAAAGAGGGTCAAAGACTGAGAATTGGAAAGGAATAGAGTATGAAGGAACTTGAAAAGATGCTTGTTCTTACTGAAAGAAGTAGGGGCTTCAGATGAGCTGTCTAAAGTGGCCATTGTATGTCCACCATGGGGGCCATGAGTGGAAGTGGTAGCAGCCATTCGTGCCACCTGGTCAGCTTTGGCATTGCCCTCAGTGATAAGAGAGCCGTCCTTCTGATGGGACCTACAATGGACATCTCCCAACTGGGTGGGTAAGTGGGAGGCCTCTATCAGATTGGTTATAAGAGCTGAATTAGTGATCGCATTACCTTTGGTGGTAGGTAGGCCTCGCTTCTTTCAAATTGCAGCATGGGATAATAAGATATGGAAGACATATTTTGAATCAGTTTAGAGGGTGAGGGATTTGCCTTGTGCTAGAAGGCAGGCACGAGTGGATGCTATAAAATCAGCCTGCTGGTCTGTAGTTCCTGAAGGCAAAACTTTGGCCTCTATAATCTCAGTGACTGAAAATACAGCGTATCCAGAGTAATGAGTTCCATTGTGCCTAAAGGAACTGCTGTCAGTAAACCAGATAAGGTCAGGCTTGGTGAGTGGTCTCTCAAAAATGGAAGAATGACAGGGGAGGATATCATCTAAGTTTTCCAAGCAATTATGAGTTGGTGTGTGAGACATGGGAGTCATTGGGAGCAGTGAGGCAGGGTTCAGTGAAGAGCAGGGGAGGAAAATAATATTAGGGTTTTCCAGAAAGGAAGTGAGGAGCGACAGAACTCTGGATGTAGGGAGGGTTTGAAGGCCCTTTTAAGGTAAAAGATCTTTCAAGTGATGTGGGGAGTAGATAGTTCAAGGGGCCCCAAAAGTCAGATTAGAGGCTTCTTTGTGTAAAATTTGTCCAGTAGCCAGAGCTCTTAAGCAAGGGGCCCACCCACGGATGGAAAATAAGAAACCATGTCCTCCAGGTCACATAGATGCAGACCCAGGTTGATGGTTTCACTAGAAAGGAAGCTAAAGCACGTGACAACAACATATATTTCAAGTGCCCAACCTCACAGGCAGTATCTCAAGAAGTCTCTAGGACAACAGACCTCCATGTTTTTGAAGTGTTTACCCTGTCCCTTACTTTTGGAAACTCCTCTAACACTTCTAAGGTTGTGAACTCCTGATCGCATTCCATTCCAGATATGTATTCATGGATTTTCTAACTCTTCTCCTCTAATTGTGTCTTACATGGGGTGAAGGTGTTGTCAAGGTATTGTTCTGGATGAGAGTGGGAAGATTTTTGTGTAGCACATATTTACATACACATTGGATTCATTTTCCAATTTTCCATTCGAAATACTGAATCCCTGTCAGTAACCCATACCCTAATAGACTCTGACTACTAATCCTAATATGATGGAGACAAATAACCCAAACATAATGTTAATACAAGCAGTTCAGAGGAGGCATGGTGTATAGTTGGTCTTGCCTTTTGCATGATATAGTGTAGGAGTTATAAATCTTGTCAATTGTTTGTTGAAATAGTACTCCATGTGTTTTTAAAGTTAACACATATGTGAATTTCTGTCTCCTTTTTTCTGTAGCCAATTCAGCACATGTATTTTTATATGCACATATAAAATCATACCTGGTATCACACGTACATTTTTGTGAGGTGGCTAACTTGGCAGAAACAAAGTATGAGAAGAGATCACCCCTCCTAAACGCTTTTGGAACTGAAAATTCAAACTATGAGTGAGATTTTTAGTTGAACAACATTATACATAAATCCATGTTCAGTAAAATTAATATTTTTGGGTCGGTGGATGATATATATTTCACGATGAATTTTGATTGGCATATATATTGCTACTTCCTAATGTTTCTCTGTGTGATATATATATATATATATATATATATATATATATATATATATATATATATATATATTTTTTTTCACATATAAAATATATGTGTCTTATTATACACTCCCTTAATAATTCACTCATGCTCATGTATGTGGTTTTATAATCAAATTTTCATACGATTATTTTCAGAAATATTCATCCACCTGAAATACATATTTGTTTTCTAGTACTGAAAACTCACTTCACTGAATGGTGCAAACAAATCCTTATATTTCTACAGTAACTGACCCAATTTAACATCAATGCATGTAGATTCCAATGGGGCATGATGTGTATTTTGACGTTCATTTTATTTAACACTGGTACATTACTATTTCTTCAGTTTTTGTACATCATAGTATAAACATTTCATCCATAAGTTCACAAATTTAAAGACATTTGAAACACATTCAATCACTTCCTGCTTCAGTACACATGTATTCCTCCTTGCTTTTGACTGGTCATTTCATGAGACTTCTTTCCAAACACATTATTTTCGATTTCCATAATCAATTTTGAAGCAAAACTCACACATTTTATGATAAACCACAACCATAATATTACCATTAGATGTATAACTTGTTGGAATAAATGTATGTATATAAATATAACATTTACTGTGTATTTTCAGATATCAATTTATTCCAATTTCTAAAGTTGGAATCAGTTATATTATATATTCACACATGGTACACCTATTTGTGCCCCCAATACTAATTTATATCTCTTCTAAATATTGCTCCCAGAAATGGTGCAAGAAATACTCATGTCACCTGATCTACATATACATTTTATCACAGTAATATTCAGGCCACAAAATGCAAAGTCACACTTACGATTGTACCAAAGCCTAAATGGAATGTGAGTATGGATTATGAAAATCACCCATGTCCATGTTGCCTAATGCTCTCAAATGTCAATCCTATTGGTGACTACATATTTGTTTCTTCCTAAGATTATGTATTCAACCTCAAGCCTGTTGAAAATGTCTAATCCTATCAATCACTTCATCATTTGCCTGATTTCCTAATGTCTCTAATGATATCTGCTTTCCTACATATTTTCCCCAGTTCATCATTGTGACTGACTCTTCAAATGTGCTGACATTTACATTTTCTGTCTACCTGAAACCCTATTGCTAAAGAACTTTTTGTCCAAATTCTATACTGACTCTTTTTTCTAATCCTATCAAGTATCTTCCTAATCCTACCAACTATCCTTTTTTGACTGGATGTTCTCTTCAACATTCAATTATCCAAGGTACAAAGTCCTATGCCATTATGTATAGATTTATCTGAGACACATGTGCACAATATAATTCAGAGTAAAGTATCCCAATAAAGGATCCAATGCCCTTTTGGGCTTCAAATCTTACCTAGATTTGTGTTTTCATACATATATTTCACCTCTATATATCCTTATGAATATTGCAGGTTCCCAATACCATTATTCATGCAGCAGAATGATTCCTAACCCAAATCAATCATGTTCTTAACCCTAACCATACTTTGTTTCCTCAACCTAACTTTACAGAAAAGCAAGGACAAAGTTGGTCTTATATAGAAATGTAAGAGATCTTCCACCTGCTGAGAACCTCAAAGGTCCATGCAGAAGTGAACCCTGGGGAAGATATAGAAAGCTATGAAGGACCTGAGAGAGCGAAAGTCATCTTTCATGACAAAAAAAAAAAAAAAAAAAACAGGTCAGGATGAAGGGGTGTGTCTGAAGCAGTCTCTCTCTTCTTAATGTAGAGAAGATGGACCAAACCAGGCCTGTGTGGAGAGCTGTTTATGGGTGCCTATGTTTGATATACCATTCTTACTTGTGAAAGTGTCACAGGAAGTAGGGGCAGCCTCCATCTATTGGGACACTTGGAAGCAACTGTTAGGACAAAGATGTTGCCAAGGCAGTGACCTCATTCAGTTCCTGAAGGAAGTGACCTATATAACTTTCTTGGTGATGGAACTCTCTGAACTTGGGATCCAGGAAGCCAGGCACCCAGAGTCATTCCCAGTCCCAGTCCCAGTGGCCACACATGTTTGGATTTTCCAAGGACAGAATCGGTCTTTCTGTGTAACTACTGATGTGAGGATGGCCAAATTCCAGGAGAGCTCTGAAGGGGGGCCTTTCCTGAGAAAGCAGGTAGTGTCTCACTACTGGCACCTGACAACTTCACAGTGTTGGCCAAGGAGACCAGATGTGACATAGGACAGCCCATTTCGGGGAAACGTAGTATGTCCCATCAGTCAGAGGACACTCCGGATAGTCACAGACCTACTTGGGGAAGGGAGTTGACTTTGTGGGTGTGCGTGTGAGTTTGTGGTTTTGTCTCATGATCTGAGAATATATAAGAAAGTCGGTTTGTTTGATTTGGAGTGGACTGTTTCTAGTAAGTCTTTTGACAATGCGAGTGTTTCTATGTCTGTTTATCCCACTGTGTCCGTGGTTGTAGACATTAGAAAAGAGAATGCATCAATGGATGTGTCCTGTCTAGTAGAAAACTTCACAGCATTCATCCTGCCCAATTTATGAATGGACTGTGGCTTTCCTAATGGATGGGCAACAACTACTATCTTCCTAAGTTCCTGTATTTCTTCTTGAATTCTGGCCACTCTCCAGAATAGGTTCAGGGTTTTGTGTCCACGATATGTACCACCTCCAAGCTCTGTGACATGGCCATGTACTGGATAGCTGAAGGGAATGGGATCATCTCAGAAAACTCAGATATCATTCGAGAAACCCTGCAATGGGCCATTTGCTTATCTATTGTTCTGTTGCCCTGAATGTCAGAAAGGTCTTTGCCTCAGGCCACTCCTTTGTGAAGCCTGAAGGAAACGGTTTTCAAGGGGAATTAATGGGAATCACCTGTTGCTCTTTGCTTAATTGCTTTGGAAATGAATGTGTCTGCATCAGACTCTTGGCCATGTGTGAGGCTGTTGCATAGATTCTCAGCACCTGATGGATCTAAAGAAAGTTCCCACGTGTGCTTCCAAAACCAAAATGGCCAAAAAAGCAGTCATTGTGGACGAAGTCTCTCGCCTTCGTCTGTAACGTTCCTAACCTCCATCAAGTGAAAATAGGGATCCTTTGTGTCAAATGAGTTCTCAAAACCCTGCAGATGATAGCCCATATGTGCTTGGGTTTTCTCATGATTCCAATTCACATAAAGAGTCTATACCCGAGAGTCAGTAGGCCTCAAATTGGAGAAGCAGAGCAGTATTTATGGCAGGCTTATTTGATCACTCCTGGTTCTCAGGAAGGGTGTCCAGGCAACCCTGACTTTAGGCAAATTATGGGCAAGGGAGTTTATTTTGTACACTGTCTTGGGCTGAGCCCCTCATGGAAACCTCCAGCCACAGGTTATGATGAGTGTCTATATGGAAGAAGATGAGGGCCTTGTGGGAGTGTTTTGGTTTTAATTGTGGTCATTTGTGTAGTGCTTGGAAGTGATGACAGGGTCTACCTGGGCTTGAACTCTGGTGTGATTCCCCTTAGAGTCTGAGTTCTGGAACTGATCTCAGAGAAATATTGCCATGAACTGTGTTCAGATTTTATTAGGCCACGCATTGGATTTCCCCTTGGAAACTGAGATCAAAAAAGAAGGGTGACTTTCCACAGAGCCTTGGAATCTCAGCTAAGATATCACCTGATTTTATTCTGAAAGATGTGGCAGCCATCGTTGACAGTCAGAACACCCATGGACGTCACATTGAAGACCTCAATGGGCCTGGCTTTATGTGACCTTTTGACCACTCTATGGGATGACTTGCCTGTGAGATTTCTCCAGAGATTTCATTGAAATGAGTTTCCTCACCATTTAATGGTTCCTGAATGAACTGAAACCCACAATGCCTCCAACTTCATCCATGAAAAATGGCTAAATAAATACAATAAAATTTTTGAAATTCCCTTAACCAGGTGGCACTGGAGAACCTTTGGATGTCTTTTTCCTGATCATGAGTGTACAAGAGAATGCCATGATTGACGGGGTTTCATGAAAATGGTGTAGAACAAATATGCCAGTAAGTTGGACCCTGCTGAGTAGTGGGCCTATTGCAGTGGTGGGCAGGTGTGTGATAATACATCTGTGGTGTGGCCAGGAGGATTTTCCATTGCCTTAAAAATGGCTTGTGACTGATATGGTGCAACCAGCAGACCCTTCTTGTTACATGGAGAGGTTTCTGGGCAAAGTTCAGAGTCAGATTTCTATGGACAAATGGGCAAGCTTTGTGAGATAGAAGCCTGGTTGGTGCATTCTCTGTCACCACAAGTGACAGAACTCCCTCCAATACTGGGTCCCAGTTGAACTCGTTGTATTTCATGAAGCAAATACCAAACTCCCAGTGTAGCAGCAAGAAACACCACGAAAAGTGGAGGATGACCAAATGGCTTCACAGTTCACACGGGGGGACACTTAGCACCAAGTGGCCACAGTTTACCTACAAATACAAAATTCAGCACTGCTGCCTCATGTTCATTAGAATACAAAAAACCATGTCCTCCAGGTCACGTAGATGCAGACCCAGCTTTTATGGTGTCACTAGAAAGGAAGCTAAATCTCCTTACAACAACATATATTTCAAGTGCCCAACCTCAGAGGAAGTTTCTCAACAAGTCTTTAGGCCGGCAGAGCTCCACGTCTTTGGAGTGTTTACCTGTTAGACCAGGACGCTAGAAAAGACCACTGACTCAAATTAAAATCAAATAAAATTAAGCTTATTATTTCCACCGGCCGTGCTGCCTCTCCCTCCCAAAATGGTGGGAACAAGACAGCATCCCCAGCTTTCCTACAGCCCAGTTTTATAGCCCAGAAAGTTACACAAAAGGGCGGTTACAGATAACAGAACTCTGATAAACATCACATTAAAGGTAGTTTACAATTTTTTTGCTGTCCCTACATCAGAATTCATGAGGACCATTAGAGCCTCAGAGAGGGTTGTTGTCTGGCCAGAGAAGGCAAATATTTATGATGTGTCACTAAAGTTTCAGAGAGGGCTGCTATCTGGTCAGAGAGCTGGGCATGCGTGAGTTCAAGGCGTGGGCAGTCATTCCACGCAGGTTCAGAATTTGAAGTAATTTATGGAAAAGCCAAAATTATCTTTTCATGGATTTGTGGCATGATGGCTCCCAATTTTAATAAAAGATCAGGTTGGGTCTACAATTTCCCCCTTTTCTCTGTGTCCCTTTCAAATCTTTGATAGATTATGGGAAGAACACTGAGGAAATTTTAATCACTCAGATAAGAGTCTCCAAATTTTTACAACTCACCCAAAACCGATCTCCCTGATTTTACCTGACTTAATTAATTATTTATATTGATAGTCTATTTATCTTTCTCTCCATTGTTGTAAAAAGAGTGGCATCACTAATTTTTTCTTCTTCTGTCCTGAGACAGGGTGACGTGAGTGGGCTCGTCGTGAGGGACATGAGTTGCCTATTAGAAGTCAGTTGAGAGACATGAGTTGCCCTTTAGAAGTCAGTTCGGTTTGAAGTCAGGTTGGGGAAGAACAGGTTGTAAAGTCATCTGTGAATGGATTCTTCTATGAGTGAAACAAAAACCATGAGTACTGAATAAATGTTGCAGCAGCTGGAACATGTCACTGTATAGAAATTCCCTCACCAGTCTTTAATATCCCCAATTATCAGGACTGTCAACTTAATATTTAACTTTAAGTGTTACAGTTGGCCCTCCCAATAAGACACAGTTTAATAATTTAATGTCATCTGATCTTGTAAAAATCCTTTTACTAGTATGACCTCTGCGTCTAATAGAGAAACCTTTAATTCTGTTACTCAGGGCTGGATAATCGTACTAGCAAACACCAAGCCTACCTGTGTAGGTTAGGAATATCTGTAGGTCTTAAACTGAAAACTTCTGCCTGTGGTAGCTCTTCTTGATAGTCTCTTTTTATAAGTATTAGGCATTCCTGTGTGAGAATCCTTCTTTGTAGCCTCCAGTCTTACTTATTTTGGGAGGATAAGATAAAGTGCATACCTTAAAATTTTATTATTATTATTATTATTATTATTATTATTATTATTATTATTATTATTTAAAATGCCCAGGAGTGGCTGTATTTTGGTCTTAACTGTCTTTGCTAAGTGTTTAAGATGAAGCAGTCAAACTGACTTTTGTTTCTATCTATTGTTAACAGTCAGCTGAGCTTTTGTGGGAATCAATTCTGGGGAAACTTGAGAAGAGATTCTCAGTTCTGCTAGTGCCATTTGCGCTAGGTGGGTCCAGGTCTTGCTTGACCATTTGGCTTCCCTGAGAAGCATCATGGATGTCTCCTTTCTATGATGACTCTCCTCTTTGTAACAAATGCACTGATTGGCTTTCTGTTCTCCAGTGGTCTCATTAATCTCCCTGATCAGGAGGTTATGTGGCTCAGAGTTGCAAAGCTCTTTAGAGAAGTCCCCTGTTCCCTGGATTCAGACTGACTCAGAGGGCAAGAGCCAAATATTGGTTTTCTTGGCCCTTTTCATTTAACATTCATTTTAAATCCTAATCTTAAAAATCCAGCAAATAAATTTTAACAGCCTTACATTAAGAGTACTGGGCTTTAATGTCTATAACTTTATAATTACCTTTTTATTAATTGGGATCTGTATTATTCTGTCTGTATTGTAGTTGATGACTTATTATCTTGAATAAACCCATGTTGTGTTCTTAAAGCAACACATTTGTAAAACACTAACAGGGAATCTTTAGATCACTTATAAGAAAATTTCAAACTAAAATTAACAAAAGTAAAAATACTTAGTTCGTGTAATATCTTCCCTGAATTTTTTGGCTGAATTATACATTATATCCCCTGTTTGAGATCCTAGGAATATTGACAATAAAAAAAAAACTTTTTAACATAACTTTAAAGAAATATTATCTGACCTAATGGATTCATAGTCATTCTCACATGTAGTAAGATGGGACACACAGCCTTATCTCAGGTAAGGCAGGGCTCTTTATAAATCTTAACTATTTTAGTTCTAAAGCTGATCTTTATTTTTAAATATCATTTGACAATGTTTAAATAAATTGTTTGAGGTCACATGAACATTAGCTAACACCATATGATATCACATTTAAAACATGAATTAAAGAAAGGCTGAAAGTTTTTAACCTTTACAAAGATTAGGCTCTAATTAACTTAAAAATACATTTAAATTGTTCCCCAATGTAAAAAGTAACATAAAAATTTACATATCTTATTGATAACAGGTAAATAAATCCACAATATATTTTTTACCACACAACTTCAGAGCACCAGCTTGATATAATACTCTTTAAACGTTTCTACCTTACAGACTTGCATACCTGTAAGATATGAAAACATTAATAGCATAACAATTACATTTATGTTTCTACATTAATCAAGTTTGGCTTTTAAAGAAATGGCAGTACAGTGCTCTAAAATAAAAGTTTTTATTTAATCAGTTGTTTAATTTTTATGGTTGCTTGCTCTAGAAAACATAAATCTTAATAAACTCAATGTTATGGGTAAACTTATGTTTTAAGAAATTTTTGCCTCATTAACACATGACTGATTTTTACAATCTTATACAATGTTTACTAAAAAAAATACAGATCTTAGTAAATCAATCAGATATCTAACAAAAGTACTCATGAATGAGTAATCCCATATCAAATTTACTTTACTTATTTATCAAAAAGTTAGAGAAATGTATTGAACAGTGTAAACCATTTTTATGTTGAAGGAAAGGTACTAGAGCCAAGGCATATTAGACATTTTGTAGATGTTAATATTTTGTTAGATGTTTGAACACCTAGAAAACTTTGTAAGCTTAAATTTAAAGACATTTGTTTTTATCTCTTTATCCAATTTAAATTGAAACATTTAAATCACGTGAATTAAAGATCTTTGGATCCACTTTTTTAAAATTTGTTTTTACGAGCGCTATTTTTTTATGAGCGCTCCTTATATATGTTAATTTGTGTATCACATATATGATATACGGACATATGTATATATAGACATACAACACATAACAATTTGTGCACACAAAATAATAGTAAAGGCCTTGTAGCTTTTCATAGTTGAAATCTTTATTGCAATGTTTCAAAAAGTCCACAGTTGGTCAAAGATTGAACTGATCAGAAAAACATTAACCTAGGTCTGTATGCTCAAAATCATGAGGTCAAAAAACATAAAGTATCTAAGAAAAAAAATAAGAGTCCTAGAAAAAATGACTTGCCAGTAATTAGTAAATAACATACAATTTACCTTTTTTTTCCCTTAGACCTCAAATCACTCTCCTACAAAGCTTGCAGGCTTCTTTCATTTGCATTTCAACATAAGTCATGGCTGAGGTCTGGAAGGAGCAGCAAAAAAACTGCTATTCTGAACAGACATCTCAGGACTAAGGCATTTTAACCATAATTTTCAGGTGCAGATGTTGAAAATTATGATACAAGTTTAAGATACAATTCACAAAATTTTATATCTTTACATCTTGTTTTGTCAACAGACACCATACTATGATTTACTATTTATGTCCAAATTAATGCATTGGTACACACAGTGACATTTTCCCAGGCTACCCAATTCAAAATTGGTGAAAAAAAAAAAAAAAAGACCGTATGATTGGGAAGTTTCTTGCCAACTTGGAAGTAGAGTTCTTCAGTTATCCATCCTAAGTATTTAAGTTCTCTGGCATGAATTATCTGAAATCATAAACTAAACAATTACCTAAACCCGACTTTTTACTCCAAGATTGTGCAATGCTTCAAAAACCCATTCAGTTACCAGATTGTTAAAATAAAACATCATCATTTAGACACACATTCAGCTAAGATCATTCCCCAAAAACAATTTATAATATCAACACATTATTGCAGATGCCTTAAAGGGCCAGAAACTAAGACACAGTACAGACAGAAAGGAGGTCCAGACTATGGCTGTCAGACAGAACCCTTTAAACCAGAGCAGATAAGAGAAAAATCTCCTACAGCAGTGGCACCATAGATGTCCCCACAAGGGGACCAGATGTTTTCACAGAAGGGCAACCTGAAATGTAAAATAAAGTGTTTCCATGGTGACTTTACTGCATTTAGTGTCACCTTTTTCTTTTTCTCTTTTTTTAACAAGACAGAGGTGGCATAATCCTTACAGTGCAGGGAAGGAAGGAGGTAATTCCCTGAATCAACAGGGCTTTGGCAGCTGCTGGGAGTCCCTCAGTTTCCACTTTTACATACAGGATTAGCTCCTCTGATTCAGTTCCACATCAAGCATGCTCTATCTCCTAACATTTCAGTAGATAGCTCTCACAAAGTTCAGGGGCGGAGGGTGGGTACAAGATTTGTAACTTAAAGTTTGGTTCCTGACCTTGAAGCCAATTAATACAAATTTAATAATGAGGACTGGGTTTTGAGAAAAAGAAAAAAGGAGTTTTATTGCTTGGCTAACAAAGGAGAAACACAGGGGACTCTGCCAAAGTTGTGACTCTCTTTATCTGGAGGGACAAGGGGTTTTAAAGGAGTTTCACTTGTTAACCTGGGAGATACTCAGTTTTAGGTCCCCAGCAGGCATAGCCCTCTGCAATGGGTGTGCTCCAGGCAGCCAGCTAGGGGCTTCTATCATCCTGCTTTACAATGGGGGATAAAGTTCATTGCAGTTCCTTAAAACACAGTCCAAATGGGTGTCAGGCTTAATCTCTTTATTTCTGATTTTCATGTCCAATATACTTAAGTTTTTACCACCAAAATCACACAACAAAACGAACAAAAACAAACAAACAAAAAACCAAAAAATAGAACACAGAACACAAAAAACCAGAAACCCAGCGCCTAAACACAGAAACAGGGCAAGAGTGCAACATCTTGCTAAAGCTGCAGGGTAGGAGCGCATGCGTGCCCGTCGGCACCTCTCTACAGTTCCAGAGGAATTCCCTACAGAACAGAACAGAGGACAGAAAGATTCTCGTTACTGTCCTGGACAGAAGTATATGTGAGCCTCCCAGTGCCACATCTCTGTCATCAGAAGAGATCTCCCTTAACCAGATATCAGATGTTATAAAGGAGCCACTTACCTATGGAGGCGTCCTCCATCAGGTGCTTGCTAATAGTTTTAGTGCAGAGGTTCACTGCAGTGCTCCCTGGACTAAAGGCTCTCTTCCAAATATAAAGAAGATGGACCAAATCAGGCCTGTGTGGAGAGCGGTTCCTTGATGCCTATGGTTGATATACCATTCTAATTTGTGAAAGTGCCACAGAAAATAGGGTAAGCCTCCTTCTCATGGTACGCTTGAAAGCAACTGTTTGGACAAAGAGGTTGCCAAGGCAGTGACCTCATTCAGTTCCTGAAGGATGTGACCTCACTTCAATCCCTTGGTAATGGAACTCTCTGAACTTGGGATCCAGGAAGCCAGGCACACAGTGTCAGTCTCAGTCCCAGTCCCAGTGTCTCACTTGCTTCGATTTAGCAAGGACAGAGTCAGTCTTTCTTGGTACCTACTGATGTGAGGATGGCCAAATGCCAGGAGTTCTCTGAAGAGGGGCCTTTCCTGAAAAAGTAGGTAGTGGCTCACAGCTGGCTCCTGACCACTTCACAGAGTTGGACAAGGAGACCAGATCTGAGACAGGAAACGCCATATCGGGGGAACATAGTATGGCCCAGCAGTAAGAGGATACTCTGGAGAGTGAGAGACCTACTTGGGGAAGGAGGTGTCTTTGTGGGTGTGGATGTGTGTTTGTGGTATTTATCTCATGTTCTGAGAATAGGCAGGAAAGTCGGTTTGTTTGGTTTGGAGTGAACTGTTTCTAGTAAGTTGTTTCACAAGGCGAGTGTTTCTTTGTCTGTGTATCCCACTGTGTCCGTGCTTGTAGACATTAGAAAAGAGAATGCATCAATGGATGTTTCCTGTCAAGTAGAAAGCTTCCCAGCATTCATCCTGCCCAATTTATGAATTGCACTAGGGCTTGCCTTATCGATGGGCAACACCTGCTATTTTCCTAAGTTCCTGTTTTCTTCCTGAAACCTAGCCACTCTCCAGAATAGGTTCATGCATTTGCATCCACGATATGTACCACCTCCAAGCACTGTGACATGGACATGTACTGGATAGCTGAAGAGAATGGCAAGCATCTCAGAAAAGTCAGATATCACTGTGACCCAGAAAGTCTCAGTAGAGAAACCCTGCGAAGGGCCTTTTGATTACCTATTGTTCTGTTGCCCTGAATGTCAGGAAGGTCTTTGCCTCAGGCCACGCTTTTGTGAAGCCTGAAGAAAACAGTTTTCAAACGGAAATGAATGGGCATCACCTGTGGTTCTTTGCTTAAATGCATTGTAAAGGGATGTGTCTGAATCAGCCTCTTGGCTCTGTGTGAGCCTGTGGCTTAGATTATCAGCACCTGATGGATCTAAAGAAAGATCCCATGTGTGGATCCAAAATGAAAATGGCCAAAAAATCAGTCATTGTTGATGAAGTCTCTCGCATTCCTCTGTAAGGTTCCTGACCTCAATCAAGTGAGAAAAGGGATCCATTGGGTCAATTGAGTTCTTCAAAGCCTTGCAGATGCTAGCCCATAGGTTCTTGGGTTTTCTTATGAATCCAATTCAAATAAAGAATCTAAACCCCACCGTCAGTAGGCCTCAAATTGAAGAACAGAGCTGTATTAATGGCAGGCATATTTGATCACTCCTGGTTCACAGGAAGGGTGTCCAGGTCACTCTGACTTTTGGCAAATGAGGGGAAAGGGAGATTATTTGGGACACTGTCTTGTGCTGCGCCTCTCATGGAATCCTCCTGCCAGAAGTTATGATGAGTTTCTATTTGGAAGAAGATGAGTGCTATTTGGGAGTGTTTTGGTTTTAATTGTGGTCATTTGTGTGGTGGTTGGTAGAGATAATTGAGTCCATCTTGTCTTGGTGTGATTCCCCTTAGAGACTGTGTTTTGGAACTGACCTCTGAGAAGGTACAAGGTCCTGTGTCATTGTATATCCATATTTCTGGGACATCTCTACGGAACGTAATTCAAAGCTAAGTATACCAATCAAGGGCCAAATGAACTTCTGGGCTTCAAATCTAACCTAGATTTCTGTTTTCATACTTATATTGAAAGGTTAATAAAATAGGTACTTGTCACTTCCTGTTTTTCTGTATGCTTAATAAAACACTGTTGAAATCTTGAGAACTGTTTGCTCTTCTTGTTCCCAGAATGTGCTGCCCCCAACTGCCAAACTGCAGAATGTACTCCATCAACCATTTGCACGCAAACCGCCCACTCGCCCTTACCCATCAATAAACTTCCCTCCCTGCCCTCTCCAAGGAAAATATATAAGCACTTCTTAAGCTGTTCTCAGGGCTCTCTGCTCTATTCAAGCGAGCTCTGAGCCCTTGCATGCCGGACTCCCAATAAACCCTTTGCTGTTGCATTAGACAGTCTCTTGGTGGTCTCTTTCATCGATGCTCACCCGACCTTTACTTCTGGTGGCCCCAGCGAGATCCGGCAGCTGCAGATGAAAGACCCCCAACGGGATGCTCTGGGGGTAAATAAGGCCCCTCTTTCTGGTTTCAGGATTCAGGTTAGGGTTTGACAAAATGGCTATTGGTAAAGAGCGTGAGCTCTCTCCCACGGTGGCTGACACACATGTCACAGAGCCACAGGCCATGTCCCTGGGGGATGGACTCGGGAAATCGAGGAACCATAGTCTCCTCGACTCAGTGATATTTTCTTTCAGATTCGGAATTGCCAGCCCATCAGGTTTTGCCGGCTACTCAGTCCTGGTCTCAGTATTGGACGTCCATTGCCTGTCTTTATTGTCTTGTCTTGTCTGTGTCATGTGTTGTTGATTTCACTGTCTGTGTATATTTCATTATGGGACAGAGCACTTCAATGCCTCTGTCCCTGACCCTTAATCACTGGACCAAAGTCTGCTTAAGGGCTCAGAATCTTTCTTTTTCATTAAAACACCAGACCTGGCAGATTCTGTGTCTCAGAATAACCCACCTTTGTAGTCAGATGGCCTCTAGAAGGATGTTTCTACTTCGCACTAATTTGAAAAGTCTGAGATATTGTCTTTCAGCCGGGGCCACATAGACATCCAGATCAATAGCCATATATCTTAACTTGTCAGGACCTCTGCAAATCTCCTCCTCCATGGGTGAAGCCTTTCCTTGTCCCTGCACCCACTCCTACTCCTTCCCCTATGATTCTATCTCTCAAACTCTCTGTTCCTCAACCTCCACCCTCTGTTCTCCCTGAGTCTCAAGACTCTACTCATCCTTATCCTCTGCCCTTGTCCCCCAACCCCCAAAACCCTGTAAGTAATTCCCCTGCTGCTGACTCAGCCTCTCCACCATTCGAGGAAGCCAGAATGGCCCAGCGCCCTCCAGATGACTGTCCCATGACACACACAGCGCCTCCTTCCCTGGAGGAAGCTGGCCCGGCTAAAAAAACTCAGAGAACTCGCCAACGTTTTCACACCTGCCTACTTGGAATGACTGCCAACAACTCCTAGGGACTCTCTTCATGACAGAGGAATGAGAGAAAAACCTCCTGGAAGCTAGAAAAAATATCCTCGGACCTGATGGGCGACCAACACAACTTCCCAACATAATAAAAGCTGCCTTCCCCTTTAACCAACCCAACTGGGACCCCAACACCTTTGAAGATAGGGAGCATCTGTCCAATTATTGCCAGGCTCTAATTGCGGGTATCCAAGGGGCCACTAGGTGACCAACTAATTTGGCCATGGTAAGAGAAATTATTTAAAGGCCTGATGAATCTTCCTCTATGTTTCTAGAGAGAATTATGGAGGCATATAAGAGATATACTCCTTTCGATCCTCAGGCAGCAGATCAAAAGGCATCTGTCACGATGGCCTTAATTGTTGAAGCTGCCATGGATATTAAAAAAAAAAGTTAAAAGAGAGATTTAGTCAGAGAAGCCGAAAAAGTATACTATAAGAGAGAAACAGGGAAAAAGAAAGGGAGCAGAGGGAGGATGAGAGAAGCAAAAGAAAGACTAAGGCATTGACTAAGATCCTGGTCACAACAAGAAAGAGGCCAGAAATTAAGACATAAGGTGACAGGAAGATTTACCTGGGCCCGTGCCACAGGCCACCCCTGGCCTCAGATCAATGTGCCTACTGTAAAAAAAAAAAGGACACTGGGCCAAAGAGTGCCCTATAAAGAGACAGACATGCCAGCCAGCCATTCTGACTCTGGGGGATGACTAAGAAAGTTGGGGCTCAGATTCTTTCCCCTAGCTCAGGGTAAGATTTGAAGTGTAGGGGACCCCAGTAAACTTTGAAGTGAATACAGGAGCAGTGTACTCAGCCCTTAAGGCCCCATTGGGCCGTCTATCAAATAAAAGGTCTGTAGTTCAAAGGGCTAATGGCAGTAAATATCGGGCTTAGACTACTAAGAGGACCATGGACCTGGGGAAAGGAAAAATCCATCACTCCTTCCTAGTAATCCCAGAATGCCCACACCCATTGATGGGCAGAGATCTGCTCACCAAGCTCTGGGCCAAAATAACTTTTAACCCTGAAGGCCCCCAAATGAAATTTCTAAATCC